>NC_083438.1:27434584-27611349 GCF_020745735.1 Hemiscyllium ocellatum
TTCCCTCCCAGTTGGAGAACATTTGACCTCGGACCTTCAGGTGACCATCCTCCAAGGCGGACTTCGGGACAGGCAGCAGCGAAACGTAGCCAAGCAGAACTGATAGCTAAGTTCAGTCCCATAGGGAGGGCCTCAACAGGGACCTTGGGTTCATGTCACATTACAGGTGACCACCATTGTACTATACGCACACCACAGGTACCACACACACACACACACACACACACAGATGTGGGGTGAATTTGTATTTGCAGAGTTACATTGTACTTTGATCAAAACCTGTGTAAATCCATCTCTATTAACTCATTTTTTAGATTAGAAACAGTTGAAATATTCTGGCACAGACAACAGAACACAGGGGGCTAACACCTACAACATCTTCTCTGGCCTGACACCAATTGTTACAGTTAACCTGAGATTGTAACTTTTAAAAAGAGTTTTGTGAATTACATATGAACAAGTGAAACTATCATGGTCATTCCAACAGATGAGAGACTTAACAATTAAGATATTTTCCAATGTATAATGTCAGTTCCATCTCACTGTAGTCTTTTGCTATAAATTCTGTGTTTTACAATTGTGTACTCCACAACCACCTGATGAAGGAGCAGCGCTCCGAAAGCTAGTGCTTCCAAATAAACCTGTTGGACTATAACCTGGTGTTGTGTGATTTTTAACTTTGTACACCCCAGTCCAACACCAGCATCTCAAATCAATCTGAGACTGGTACAGTTGGGAAAAGGAGTGAGACAAACAGTCAGGGCAGGCAGGACAAAAACAGAGAACAAGGTAGGATTGATAAATTAAACTGCATTTATTTCAATGCAAGAAACCTAATTGGGAAGGCAGATGAATTGAGGGCATGGTTAGGATATGGTACTGGGGCATCATAGCAATTACAGAGACATGGCTCATGGACAGACAGGACTGGCAGCTTAATGTTCCAGGATACAAATGCTGTAGGAAGGATACAAAAGGGGGTGCGAGAGGAGGGGAGCAGTGTTTCTGATAAGGGTTAGCATTGTGGCTGTACTGAGGGAAGATATTCCTGGGAATGCATCAAAGAAGTTACATAATCATGAGGGGCATGGATAGGATAAATAGACAATGTCTCTTCCCTGGGGTGGGGGAGTCCAGAACTAGAAAAGCATAGGTTTATGGTGAGAGGTGAAAGATTTAAAAGAGACCTAGGGGGCAATGTTTTCACACAGAGGGTGGTGCATGTATAGAATGAGCTGCAAGAGGAAGTGGTGGAGGCTGGTACAATTGCAACATTGAAAAGGCACCTGGATGGGTATATGAACAGGAAGGGTTTGGAGGGATATGGGCCGGGTGCTGGCAGTTGTACATTTCTCTGACTCTATGACTTTACTTGGCATCAACCTTCCCAGTAGAGCACCACGATGTACACCAGCCCCTCTTCCCAGTATTAGACCAATAGCCTTGACATTTCAATGCTCCTCCAAGTGCTTTTTAAAGATTATGAGATCAATACCCTCTCTGGTAGTACATTCCAGATTCCCACCACCCTCTGGGTGATAGTGCCCCTCAAATCCCCTTGCACTCTCTGCATTTCACCTTTAAATGAGCCCCCCCCCCTGTTATTGGCCCTGTGATTAAGGGGAACTATTGCTTTGTATCCAGGCTGTCCGTGCCCCTCATACTCTTATACACCTCTATCAGGTTCCCCCCTCAATCCTCCCTGCTCCAAAGAAAACAGCCCAAACTTAGCCAGCCTCTCTCCATCGCTGAACTGTTCCATGCCAGCCAACATCCTGGGCAATCTCCTCTGTACCCCATCTGGTGCAATCACAACTACATCCAAATGGCAGCACGGTGGCTCAGCGGTTGGCATTGCTGGTTCCCAGCACCAGGGACTGGGTTCAATTCCTTGCCTTCCCAAAGAGTTCTCGAGCCCATCTGATCAGGTCGTGGGGGTTTACCCACTTATATGCATTTTAAGACACCCAAGGCAAACACAACTAACAGATAAATCACATGAATAAACAACCCCACAATGCCTCAGGTAGGAGATGTTGTCAAGACAGATCGCATGGGTTTCTTGGTGAAGCCCTTCCCACGCCACAGCTCCCTTCAGACGGTAGTGACACTGTGGAACACCAAATCCCTTGTAAACTTCAAAGGTTTGTCAAATTGGTCAGTTTTTGATGTCGTGAAGATGAATCAGATTAGATTCAGTGTTAATGGTGTTTCTCTCTCAACAGATGCTGCCAGACCTGCTGAGTTCCTGCAATGCTTACTGTGTTTTTTTCAAGTTTTGATGATCTGATCTTGAAACTGTGGAGCGAATTCGATATTAATACGAACATTACACATGTATATTGATGATGCATCAAACTCTTATCAATTCCGAACCACCATTTCTTGGCAGTATACCTAATGGAACCATCGCGTGATAGCAGAACTGACTGTGTTGGCGTTATCAAATCTGGTCAAATGAGCAGTGTAGGAGGGCTACCATGGAACAACACCAAACAAGGAGTTAATTTACGAACGTCACAACACAGGGTTGCTCAACGGTAGGAGATCAACACGCAATAGGCAGGGATAATTAATCCTTCACAGTCGTTCCACATTCCATTGTGACTGGTGGTGGGCAATTAAATCATTGATTGGAGGATGTCATTAACTCCAACCTCACTGACTGGAGGATCCCAACCCATCAGGTCCAAAAGATAAGGCTGAAGCATCTGCAATATCTTCAGCCAGAAGTGCCAAGTGGGTGATCCATCTCGGTCTCCCCCATGAGATTCCCAGCATCATGAACATCAGCCATTAGCCAATTCGATTCAGTCCATGTGAGATCAAGGAATGACTGAAGGCACAGGATGTTACAATGGTCATGGACTCATCTAACATGTCTGCAATGGCACTGGGACATGATGCAATGCAATACCAAAGCAAGAGTCCTGTGGAAAAACCTTCCCAACCCATGACCGAGACAGTCAGGAGAAGCAAAAGAATTGGCAACTATAAGCTCAACTCCAAGACACTCAACACACTGACTTGGAACCATACCACCATTCACACAGTCATGGAGTTGGACAGCACGGAAACAGATTCGTTGCTGCGACTCTTCCATCCCGACCCGATGTCCTAATTTAATGTAATCCCATTTCCCAGCATTTGGACCAAAATTTTCTAAACTCTTCCTCTTCATGGACCCACCCTTTTAAATGCTCCAATTGCACCAGCCTCTAACCCCCCTCTGGCAGCTCATTCTACACACACATGGTAAAGCTGCCCCTTGAGTCCCTTTCAAAACTTTCCCCTCTCACCTTAAAGCTTTGCCATTTGGTTTTGGACTCCCCTAACCTGGGAAAAAGATCTTGGCTCCTCACCCTGTTCATGTCCTACATGATTTTATAAACTTTAACATCACCCCTCAGCCTCCGATGCTCCAAAGAAAGCAGCCCCAGCCTGTTCAGCCTCTCCCTGTAGCTCAAAGCCTCCAACCCTGGCAACATCCTTGTGAGTATTTTCTGCATCCTTTCAAGTGTAATGACATCTCTCTGAAAGCAGGGACACTAGATTAATGCAGTATTATAAAAATGGCCAAAGCAATGTCCTGTACTGTCAGAGTATGACATCACAACTCCTATACTCAATGCACTGACCTTTCAAACACCTTCTTCACCGCCCTGTCTATCTGCAACTCCACCTTCAATGAACTATGACCTTGTACCCCAAGGTCTCTCTTTCAGCAACACTGGCAGGGCCCTATCATTAAGTGCATAGCTCCTGCACTGATTGGTCTGACCAAAATGCAACACCTCACATTTACAGTCCCACAACAATGTAGTTGACTTTTAACAGCCCTTCATCAAATTAGGAATGGGTGATAAACACTGGTATTGCCAATGAAAAATTCCAAGTGGGATGTTTGTGTCAACTAATTAAAAGAGAATTTACCATTCAGGCTCTGAGATATTCAAGAGCTGATTTGCAGATCGACACATTCCTGACAGAGAATCGCACATCAGGAAGAACATCCAAAGAAGGAACAAATGTAGGCCACATGGCCCTTCACGTTTGTTCTGCCTTCCACGAAGATCACAGCGGATCTGATTTTAACATCAACTCTACATTCCTGCACCTTCCCCAATAATCCCACCCACTCTTGGTCATTAAGAATCAATCTATTTTTGCCTTAAAAATATTTGAAGATTCTGTATCCACTGCCTGTTGAGGAAGGGAATTCCAAAGACTGTCACTCTCTGAGAGAAAAAATGTTTTCCCATCTCGGTTTCAAACAGGTGCTCACTTATTTCCAAACCGTCACCCCCGAAATCTAGATTCTCCCACAAGAGGAAACATCCTTTCTACACGCACCCTGTCAGGTCCCCTCAGGACGTTATATTGAGTCAACGTTCATAGAGATGTACAGACCTTTCAGTCCGACTTGTCCATGCCGACCAGATATCCCAATCCAATCTAGTCCCACCTGCCAGCACCGGCCCATATCCCTCCAAACCCTTCCTATTCACGTACCCATCCAGATGCCTTTTAAATGTTGCAATCGTACTGGACTCCACCACTTCCTCTGGCAGCTCATTCCACATACCACCCTCTGTGCGAAAACGATGCCCCTCAGGTCTATTTTATATCTTTCCCATTTCACTCTGAACCTCTGCCCTCTATTTCTGGACTCCCCAACCCCAGGGAAGAGACTTTGTCTATTGATCCATGCCCCTCATGATTTTACAAACCTCTACAAGGTCACCCCTCAGCCTCTGATGCTCCAGGGAAAATAGCCCCAGACTATTCGATTTCTCCCTGTAGCTCAAGTCCTCCAACCCTGGCAACATGCTTGTAAATCTTTTCTGAACCCTTTCAGGTTTCATAATATCCTTCTGATAGGAAGGAGACCAGAATTGCACGCAATATTCCAAAAGTGGCCAAACCAATGTCCTGTACAGCAGCAACATGACCTCCTAACTCTGTACTCAATACTCTGACCAATAAAGGAAAGCATACGAAATGCCTTCTTCACTATCCTAATGACTTGCAACTCCATTTTCAAGGAGTTATTAACCTGCACTCCAAGGTCTCTTTGTTCAGCAACACTCCCCAAGAACTTACCATGAAGTCTATAAGTCCTGCTCAGGTTTCTTTCCCAATTTGCAGCACCTCACAGTGATCTAAATTAAACTCCATCTGCCACTTCTCAGCCCTTCGGCCCATCTGATCAAGATCGCTGTTTAAAGTGAGAGAGGAAAGATATAAAAGGGACCTCATGGGTAACTCTTTCATGCTGAAGGTGGTGCAGGTATGGAACGAGCTGCCAGAGGAAGTGTTGTAGGTGGGTAACATTTCAACATTTAAGGGCAACTGGATAGGTCCATGAATATGAAGAATTGAGAGGGAGATGGGGCAAATGCTGGAAAATGGGACTACAGGACCATGGGATATCCGGTCAGCAAGGATAAGTTGGACCAAAGAGTCTGTAACTCTATGGCTGTAAACTCCAGAGGATACAGACCCAGCCTGCCTTGCCTATCCTCATAAGGTGACCCATTCATTCCAGGTATGAGTTGAGTAACCCTTCACTGAGCTACTTCTAATGCATTCACATCCTTCTCTCAGTGCAGGGACCAAAACTGTGTTGTCAGAATCAAGGGTTCAATACTTATTGAAATTATAAATGCAAAATGAATCTGAAAATTCCACAATTATTGCTCACCAACTGTGAATCTAACTAACGGAATCTGGAAATTGGTATTTGACCGTGAGCAGGGTCATTGAGCAAGGTATGATTGACAAACTGTATCTGAGTCAGTTTTTGTGAATGTGCGTCCCTGTACTGAGGCAGCAAAATCCGATCAATCGTTCAGCTACACGTTACTGAGGAAAGAAATGTGCTTTCAAAGATATTGGTCTTGTACTCATCAGGACAGAATCACAAGAAAGCCAAGTCTCAAAGAGAACACCAATTTAGACGAGATGTGGAGAGTGTGCTCGTGACAAATACACTGATTGGTCATGGCGATGTGCTGGAGGATTCACCAGAGAGCAGTTAACTGTAAAGCTTTTGTTTACATTGGAAACAGGCCAATCGATTCTGATTGGTCAACACACTGACCAGGGGAATGTACCCAGGGTTGGAAGATATAGGAGTAGGAGCAGTCCATTCAGCCCCTCAAGCCTGGTCCACCAGACAATACGATCGTGGCTGTTCTCATCTCAACTTCAACACCACTTTCCTGCCTGGTCTCCAAAGCCCTTTAACCTGTTACTAATTAAAAACGTGTCTATCTCCTCCTTAAATGTATTCAGTGTCCCAGCATTCATTGCACTCTGGGGTACTGAATGCCACAGAATCGCAACCCGTTTGACAGAAGTAAATCCTCCTGATCTCTGTTGTACATTTGCGGCCATTTACCCTGAAACTATAACCTAGATTGCCACACAAGGGAAAATATCTACTCCACGTTGACTTTATCGGTCTCCTTCTGCATCTTAACTACCTCAATTCGATTACTTCAAGTCCTTCCAAACTCGTGTAAACCTGGGCCTTAACTGCTCAATATCGCCTCAGAGGACAAACCTTTCATCTCTGGAATTATCTGGAGAACGTTCTCCAAAATGCCTCCAATACAATGGCATCCTGTCCTGTCCAAATTCCATTGGCTGTGACCACAGTGGAAGTTTCCAGAAGATTGATTAATCGTGTGATTTACTTCACAAGTAATTTGACAGGAATAATAATTAGGTCAGTTGAGATGTGTGTAACATCATGAGTCATGGTTCTGTCTCAATATAAAGCAGACACCAAGTGAGTATCTGCAGTGAGGAGTGGACAGCTGTGATCAGGAAGACAGCAGCAGCTCAATAACAGACAGAAGTGACTGACCTGTGTCTCTGACAGACCCCATCGAAGCTTGACAATGAAGTTGGTTCTTGCTTTCACCATTATCTGTTTGTGCATTGCTCACGGTAAGTCTGTTCTGTTTTCATTTATTATTGGGATTTCTCTGATGTTGCACTCAATCCTCAATTACCCCAAAGACACTAAAGTGTCCAACAAGTAGTTATTTACGCTCAGATGGGGACACCAATACCCATTCCCGTCCTGGAATCAGTTTGCTAACCAATCAATGGTTACACACTGATATATCATTGAACCCTTACAGTGCAGAAAGATGACATTCGGCCCATTGAGTCCCACACTGACTCTCCGAAGAGCATCCCACCTAGACCCAGCCCTGCTCCAGTATCCCTGTAACCCAGCATTTCCAATGGCTAATCCACCTCGTGTGCACCTCCCTAGACACTATGACCAATTTAGCATGGTCAATCCACCCAGTCTTCATATCTTTGGTATGTAGGAGGAAACTGGAGCACCTGAGGTGTTAACACAGACATAGAGAGAACATGCAAACTCCACACAGACAATCACTGCAGTCTGGAATCACAGCCGGGTCCCTGGTGCTGTGAGGCCGCAGTGTTAACCACTGAGCCACTGTGCCACCCCAAATGTCTTTCCTTCAAATCAAAAGTTCCCAAGGAACTCCACAGAAGGAGAATGAAAAGAAAAGGGGAACTCCCGAGTTCTCAAGAGATCTGGGGTCAGATGTTCCAAAGCTTAGTCTTAATCGCCTTAGCCTCCTGCCCCATTACAATCTCAGAGTCTAATCCTACACCATGATCAAGAAAGCACATTAATCATTCATTCCTCAATCAGCAATGTAGAATGATTCAGTGCAAACCTCAAAGTCAACTCTCGCTGAGAAATGAGGGAGTGTTTTGAGAACAAAGACCAAGAAACAATGTGAGAGAACTGAAACCAGTCCCAGATCCTCATTTGACGTTCACTGCAGAACATGTCCAGGCTTTGGAACTAGTTTGTATATTGTACCGAAGAATTTAATTACATGTCACTTAAAACATCCACTGCCTCAACTGATAATGGAGTTCTACTGTCAATGAAGCTTGTCTCTGGCATTGCAAAGATTTTTTTTAACCAAAGTGTTTTCTTTGTTTCTCCCCTTTTCGGTGCTTATGTGATGTCTCAACTACAATGATGTCAACGAACACACCAGCTGCAAATGCTCGCAGCGTGATGAAGGCAATGGAATCCAATGTGGCACCTTCAAATCTGCAATCTGTCCTGAATCTTTCAGAAGACAGCGAAACAGCACCGAGTGATGATGTTGATTCCAATGAAGACCTTCCACCCGTTGCACCCGCTCCAAACCATCCACCCTTTCCACTCGTTGCTTAGGCAGATTGAAGAGGTGACAGGGTTGGAGTCGAGTCTGTTCCAGCCAGAAACCATTGCTGGGTTGGGACAGCTAGACTCTTGGAAGGCGCAATACAAAGCTGTATTGGTTTCTAACTCTTAATTGGTTGTGCAACTGTCTTAATCTAGCAATTATATTCTTCATGTATTAATGCAATCTATAAGGGTGATGAGGTGTATTCTGGCATCGACTGTGTATTGATCTGGATGGCAGAACCTTCAGTAATACTGTTATGCCTTATAAACCGGCTTGTAGCAACTTAAAGCCATAATGAGATGGGCAGACCTGCAGGGGCTGGGTGACATCACTGTGATAGTGGGCAGGTGAACCCTGTTCACATTGACATACCAGGGAGTGGGCACGAGTGCCTCAGCTGTGCGGTGAAATGTCCACAGATACTGAAATGGATAGACTCAGGGAAAGCAGCTCAGTTCAAGTCCCACCTGTCCCTGTTGTATCTGAAGAGTTTAATTCAAAATCTCCACAGCAAATGTCGTTCTGTTAATGTCAGTTTGAACGTTGCTTTTCTTGCTTCAACTTGTTCTTCCATTCTCTTAATAAAGCATCAATGATCACGAATATCAATCAGTTGTTCATACTTTGATGAAGTTTTGACCTTACCTGAAATGGTTTACAATAATTTCTTAATTTGTTCTTTTTGTTTTTGTTTGCACTCATATTGTCAAAGGTTTGTTGGTTAACAAGGAAGGAGGTGTTGCCCCTTGAATGTCCCTCCCACAATCCAAAAATGTGCACGTTAGGGCAGATTGGCCGTGCTAAATTACAGTCTGAAGCCCACTCTGAGATACCTGTTCTACCAGATATAAACCACCTCAAACCCGTTGATTAGATTCCAGTCTGTAACTCATTCCCAGGTACCTGTTATTCTTTATATAAACCACCCCAAACTTCTTGATTAGATTTCAGAATCGGACAATGTTTTACTGACTCACTTACCATCTCTGCATCGAAATATCCTTCTCACAAACCCTATCCCTTGGTCAGTGTGTGTGTCTCTGTCTGTTACTCAATCCAATCCCAGAGGATCTGTAAACTATCACATCCACCTGTTAGCCTTTCTGAGTTGGTTCATAGTGTCCATGATCCCTGTACAATCCAGGAAGGCTTCCTCACTTCCCATCTCCCATCCCTTGGGATTAACTGGCAAATGATAAGGTGTTCCCCAAATAGTTGGTGACACCATTGCATTAATAGAACATAGAACAATACAGCACAGAACAGGCCCTTTGGCCCACAATGTTGTGCTGAACATTTGTCCTAGCTTAAGCACCTATCCATGTACCTATCCAATTGCCGCTTAAAGGTCACCAATGATTCTGACTCTGCCACTCCCACAGGCAGCGCATTCCATGTCCCCACCACTCTCTGGGTAAAGAACCTACCCCTGACATCCCCCCTACACCTTCCACCCTTCACCTTAAATTTATGTCCCCTTGTAACACTCTGTTGTACCCGGGGAAAAAGTTTCTGACTGTCTACTCTATCTATTCCCCTTATCATCTCATAAACCTCTATCAAGTCACCCCTCGTCCTTCGCCATTCCAATCAGAAAAGGCCTAGCACTCTCAACCTATCCTCGTACGACCTATTCTCCATTCCAGGTAACATCCTGGTAAATCTCCTCTGCATCCTCTACAAAGTTTTCACATCTTTCTGAAAATGAGGCGACCAGAACTGCACACAGTACTCCAAATGTGGCCTTACCAAGGTCCTGTACAGCTGCAACATCACCTCACGACTCTTGAATTCAATCCCTCTGCTAATGAACGCTAATACACCATAGGCCTTCTTACAAGCTCTATGCACCTGAGTGGCAACTTTCAAAGAGCTATGAACATAGACCCCAAGATCCCTCTGCTCCTCCACCTTCCTAAGAACCCTACCATTAACCCTGTATTCCACATTCTTATTTGTCCTTCCAAAATGGATAACCTCACACATGATAGTGTTGATCTCCATCTGCCACTCCTCAGCCCAGCTCTGCATCATATCGAAGTCCCTTTGCAGCCGACAACAGCCCTCCTCACCATCCACAACTCCACCAATCTTCATATCTTCTGCAAATTTCCTGACCCACCCTTTGACTCCCTCTTCCAAGTCATTAATAAACATTACAAACAGAGAGGACCCAGAACTGATCCCTGCGGAACTCCACTTGTAACTGGGCACCAGGTTGAATATTTACCACCTACCACCACTCTCTGACTTCAACTGGTTAGCCAGTTCTCTATCCAACTGGCCAAATTTCCAACGATCCCATGCCTCCTGACTTTCCGCATAAGCCTACCATGGGGAACCTGATCAAATGCCTTACTAAAATGCATGTACACTACATCCACTGCTTACCCTCATCCACATGCTTGGACACCTCCTCAAAGAATCCAATAAGACTTGTAAGGCAAGACCTACCCCTCACAAATCCGTGCTGGCTGTCCCTAATCAAGCAGTGTCTTTCCAGATACTCATAAATCCTATCCCTCAGTGCCCTTTCCATTACTTTGCCAACCACCGAAGTAAGACTAACTGGCCTGTAATTCCCGGGGTTATCCCTATTCCCTTTTTTGAACAGGGGCACGACATTTGCCACTCTCCAGTCCCCTGGCACCACCCCCATTGACAGTGAAGATGAAAAGATAATTGCCAACAGCTCTGCAATTTCCTCTCTTGCTTCCCACATAATCCTAGGATATATCCCGTCAGGATATTGTCTATCCTCAAGTTTTTCAAAATGCCCAACACATCTTCCTTCCTAACAAGTATCTCCTCTCGCTTACCAGTCTGTTTCATACTCTCCTCTTCAACAATACGGTCCCTCTCATTTGTAAATACTGAAGAAAAGTACTCATTCAAGACCTTCTCCTATCTCTTCCGACTCAATACACAGTGTCCCACTACTGTCCTTGATCGGACCTACCCTCGTTCTTGTCATTCTCATGTCTCTCACATAGGCATAAAAGGCCTTGGGGTTATCCTTGATCCTACCCGCCAAAGATTTTTCATGCCCTATCTTATCCCTAATCCCTTTCTTCAGCTCCCTCCTGGCTATCCTGTATCCCTCCAACGTTCTGTCTGAACCTTGTTTCCTCAACCTTATGTAAGCCTCCTTCTTCCTCTTTACAAGACATTCAACCTCCCTCGTCAACCAAGGTTCCCTCACACGACCATCTCTTTCCTGCCTGACAGGTACATACATGTCAAGGACACGTCGTATCTGTTCCTTGAAAAAGTTCCACGTTTCAACGACATCCTTCCATGACAGCCTATGCTCCAAACTTATGCTCCTCAGATCTTGTCTTGCAGCATCGTATTTACCCTTCCCCCAACTGTAAAACCTACCCTGTTGCACGCACCTATCTCTCTCCATAACCGAGGTGAAAGTCACAGAAATGTGGTCACCATCACCAAAATGCTCACCCACTAACAAGCCCATCACTTGTCCCGGTTTGTTACCAAGTACCAAATCCAATATGGCGTCCCCTCTGGTCGGACAATCTACATACTGAGTTAGAAAAGCTTCCTGGACACACTGCACAAACACCGCCCCGACCAATCTACTTGATCTAAAGAGCTTCCAATCAATATTTGGGAAGTTGAAATCGCCCATGACTACTATCCTGTGGCTTCTGCACCTTTCCAAAATCTGTTTCCCAATCTGTTTCTCCACATCTCTGCTGCTATTGGGGGGCCTAGAGTAAACACCCAACAAGGTGACTGCTCCTTTCCTATTTCTGATTTCAGCCCATACTACCTCCACAGGCAGATCCCCCTCCAACTGCCTTTCTGCAGCTGTTATACTATTTCTAATTAGCAACGCCACCATCCCTCTTTTTTTACCACCCTCCCTAATCTTACTGAAACCTCTGTAACCAGGAGCCTCCAACAACCATTCCTGTCCCTCTTCTATCCACGTTTCCGTGATGGCCACAACATCGTAGTCCCAAGTACCGATCCATGCCTGAAGTTCACCCACCTTATTTCTGATACTCCTTGTGTTGAAGTATACACACTTCAACTCATCTCTGTGTGCACAAGTATTCCCTGTCAGTGCTACCTTCTCCACAGCCTCCCTACATTCTTGGACATCTTGAAAAACAGCTAACCTACTTGCTGGACTACAATTCCGGATCCCATCCCCCTGCCAAATTAGTTTAAACCCTCCAGAAGAGTGCTAGCAAACCTACCTCCCAGGATATTGGTGCCCTTCTGGTTCAGGTGCAACCCGTCCTGCTTGTACAGGTCCCACCTTCCCCAGAATGCAGTCCAATTGTCCAAATACCTGAAGCCCTCCCTCCTACACCATCCTTGCAGCCACATATTCAACTGCACTCTCTCCCTAGTCCTTGCCTCACTGTCACGGTGCACCTGACTCTGTCCGTCCTAGCTTTTAGCTTCCAGCCTAACTCCCTGAGCTCCTGAATGACCTCCCCACCCCTCTTCCTACCTATGTTGTTGGTTCCAATGAGCACCACGACTTCTGGCTGCACACCCTCCCCCTTAAAGATTATGAAGACGCAGTCCAAGATGTCTCGGACCTTGGCACCTGGGAGGCAACAAACCATCCGAGAGTCTCGCCCATTAGCTTTCTGTGATCTGTATAAACACGGAGCCAGAAAGTCATTTTTCATGTCATAATAAGTACCAGATGAAATGTTTTAATTACCCAATACTACAGGGCCCGAGTGACACACACACACACACACACACGCACACACACACACACAGTCACTTGCATGTGTGAGAGAGTGAGTGCAATCATCGAGCCCAATTCTCTAATCCCATTCTCTCCCTCATGTCCCTTCGTTCATTCAGACACAAGAACGAAAGCAAAATCATCTATTGGAGACGAGGAAAGAGAGAGAGAGAAAGAGAGAGAGAGATTGTGTGCAAGAGAGTGATAGTGAGATTATACATGAGAGAGACTGACCTCCCCCTGTCCCCAAGGGGCTCCTCTATCACACACCGCAATGAAATCAGACGCTGTGTTCAGGAGCAGGACATGGCCCGTGGAATTAGAACGTCTGTTCATGAGGACATTCAGATCCAGGAATCCATCGGAGAATGACAACAGAACAGAGAGAGTCAAACAAAGAACTCGGTGCTGAATTGGTTGAGAATACAGGGCCAGTGATATACCGACCCTGTTGTAGCACAGTCAAGAGGTTGTTTGTGTCTGTGTGTGGGATACATTTGATGGAGACAGTTTAAACTGAGTTGAACTCTGTGTCTCTGCTTGGGTAATGCCTATCCTTCACATTTCTGACTGCGACATCATCCAGAATTGCACACAATATTCCAAAAATGGCTGAACCAATGTCCTGTACAGCCGCAATGTGACCTCCCAACCCACTATACTCAATACTCTGACCAATAATGGACAGCATACCAAATGCCTTCTTCACTATCCTATCTGCTTGTGACTCCACTTTCCAGGAGCTATAAAGCTGCATGCCAAGGTCTCTTGGTTCAGCAACACTCCCCTCGACCTGACCATTAAGTGTATAACACCTTGATTTGCCTTTCCAAATGCAGCACCTCACATTGATCTAAATTAAACTCCACCTACCACTCCTTGACCCATCGGCCTCTCTCATCAAGATCCTGTTGTACTCTGGGCTAACCTTCTTCACTGTCTACTACACCCCCAATTCTGGTGTCATCTGCAAACTTACTAACTATACCTCCTGCATTCACACCCAAACCATTTATATAAGTGATAAAAAGCAGTGGACCCAGCACTGATCCTTGTGGCACACCACTGGTCACAGGCCTCCACTCTGAAAACACAGTAAACACTGATGCAAAATACTCATTTAATATCTACCCCCATCTCCTGCAGTCCCACTCATAGGCTGCCCTGCTGATCTTTGAGCAGCCCTATTGTCTCCCTAGTTACCCTTTTGTCATTAATGTATTGGTACAATCCCTTAGGAATTCTCCTTAGCCCTATTTGCCAAATCTATCTCATGTCCCCTTTTTGCCCTCCTGATTTCCCTCTTAAGTATCCTCCCGCTGCCATTATACTCTTCCAAGAATTAACTCGATTTCTGCGATCTATCCCTGACATGTGTTTCTTTTCTAAACCAAAACCTCAATATCTCCCGTCATCCAGCTTTCCCTATACCTTACCTTTCCTTACCATTCCCCTTAACAGCAACATATTCTCCCTGGACTCTCGTTGGCTCATTTTCGAAGGTTTCCATTTTCCAGCCATCCCTTTATCTGCAAAACATCCCTCCCCCAACTCCCCCACTGAACTTTTGAATGTTCTTGCCTGATACCGTCAAAATTGGCCTTCCGCCCATTAAGAACTTTAACTTTTAGATCCAGCCTATCTTTTCCATCGTTGTTTTAAAACAAATAGACACTTCGATTTCCTGCTGAATAAGGGTATAGTACATGAGTGTGGTGCTGGAAAAGCTCAGCAGGTCAGTCAGCATCCAAACGGCATGAGAATTGCCTTTTCGGGCATAGTCCATTCATCAGGAAAGTGAAACGTCCGAAACATCGATTCTCCTGCTCCTTGGATGCTGCCTGACCTGCTGTGCTTTTCCAGCACCACACCCTTGACTCTGATCTCCAGCATCTTCAGTCCTCACTTTCTCCTGCAGTCTATAATACAATCCCAATCAGGTGATCATCCCTTTCTCATTTCTCAGTTCCACCCAAATAACTTCATTCCATGTATTCTCAGGAATATCCTCCCCAAGTACAGCCGTGATATTATCCCTGATCAACAATGCCATTCCCTCCCCTGTCTTGCCCCCCACCTTCCTATCCTGCCCTATTGGATTGGTATCAGGGAACATTAAGCTGCCAGTCCTGTCCATCCCTGAACCACGTTTCTGTAATCACTATGATATCCCAGCCCCATGTTCCTAACCATGCCCTGAGTTCATCCACCTTCCCTGGTAGTTCCCTTGCATTGAAATAATGTTTGTCCTCCTATTTCCTGACACTATCATTGGGTTAACTCTCTGACATATGTGTACAAGATCAGCTGAACCCCCTCGTTATTAATTTCAGATTTTCTCACCACTTTAAACAGAAGCGTTCTGCTTTTTCTATTCTTCCTGCAGATCTGAACCTGCCCTCCCTCAGGGACAAAACCTCCCTGGGTCTGAATGTGTGAAAGTGTGGAGGATAACCCCCTGGATATATTCAGGAAAGAGCCTGATGATCCTTTTCCAGATTAAAGACATCACGGAGTATGGAGAGAAAGTGGCGTCGAGATAGAGGATCATCCGTCATCGTACTGAATGGGAGAGCAGGGTCAGAGGGGCTGAATGGCCTCCTCCTGCTCCTGGTTTCTCTGTTTCAGTTCAATGTCCTCCAGAACATCTCACCCTGAGAACTCTCTGGGACTGTATCAGGGAAGCACAACAGTCTCTGTTTTCAGTCAGACATTGCTCCATCTTGAGAATGGGATGTGTGTTTGCAGAGGCTGTTTACACTCGGTCTGGGGAGGGACATGGTCCCCAGGATTCCTGATGGTGTCTCAGTAAAACCCTCACAGCAAGGCCTTCCTTGCTCTTTACCCTCTGCCATGGGGATCCCATGAAGATTGATGGGAGACAGAGTCAGTGGAATGCTCAGGGTCCAATTCCTTCCCCTGGATGAGAGAAGGTCTCCAATTGGGACCGAGAGAAACATTGATGCCCGTGGGACTAAAGGGTCAGTGACAGAACGGATACACCATCGGCTCAGAGACAGAATACAGGGCAGAGGTTAATGCGGCTTTCAGATTGGAGGGAGCTCCAGGCTCAGACACGTTTGGAACTGTTTGCAGCAAAACAGAATTGGTCCCTGGTCAAGTTTCACTGCAGGCTGTAGTAACCTGATGCCTTTTCCTCACTCTCTTCCTCCAATCCCTGGTAAGATCTGCTCCTACATTATTTGTCCTCCTAACTGCACTAGCATGTTCAATTGTAACCAGAAGACATAGGGGTGGAAGTAAGGCCATTCGGCCCATTGAGGGCACTCCACCATTTAATCATTTGGCTGATGGCATTTCAACTCCACTGACCCGCACTCTCCCCGTAGCCCTTCATTCCTTGAGAGATCAAGAATTTATCAATCTCTGCCTTGGAGAGATGTCCCAGCCTCCACTGCACTCCATGGCAATGAATTCCACAGATCCACCACTCTCTGGCTGAAGAAAAGTCTCCTCATTTCCTTTCTAAATTGACCCCCTGTAATTCTAAAGGCGGTGCCCATGGGTCCTAGTCTCCCCTCCGAACGGAAACAGCTTCCCAGTGTCCACCCGTTCTAAGCCATGCATTATCTTGTAAGTTTCTCTTCGATCTCCCCTCAACATTCAAAACTCTAATGAATACAATCCCATGATCCTCAGCCATTCATCGTGTGTTCGGCCTACCATTCCTGGGATCATCCGTGTGAATCTCCACTGGACACGTTCCAGTGCCAGTATGTCCTTCCTGAGGGGTGGGGCCCAATATTGGACACAGTATTCTAAATGGGACCTAACTAGAACTCTTTGAAGTCTCAGAAGCTGCTTTTATATTCCAACCCTCCTGAGATAAATGACAACATTACATTCACTTCCTTAATCACGGACTCCACCTTCCAGTTGACCGTTAGAGAATCCTGGGCGAGCACTCCCAGATCCCTTTGTACTTCAGCTTCATTGCTGGGCTTTGTCTCTGAAGTTGAAAAACCCCGTACCTCCTCTTCACAATTTACTTTCCAATCAATCTGTGTCAAATCTGTTTCACAATCTAAGCCTGTCCTGATCTGGTGCCGTTTGGAAATCCAAATACCCTTCAGTCCCTTCCTGACTTGTCACGGGAACCTGAATCATTCACATTGAAAAGCCCACTTCGGACACTTAACAGATAAACTTATTTGAAGTTTGCACACTAACCCTATGCTATTGTATGTTAACGATATTAAACGCGACCTTTAAACAAGCATGTGTTAAAATGCTGACCGCGGCACGATTTTAAGCGGGTGTAAAACAGCTGATCCCAGTCCTTAGAACTAATGACGTAATTGCTTGACAAACTTTGTAAGGGATATAAGCAGAGCTTCACAGCAGGCAAATCGCTCCTGCCACGAGCTGACAGGAGACACTGAACCAATGTCGCTTCGGCTACTGAACCAAAACAGGCTTGCTACAAAAGACACATTTGTGCAGATTGAACCAATATCAAAAGATCTCAAACAAGAGACAACTAACTTGCTGCCTGCTCAAAAGATCCCCTTGAGGGACACTTAGGGAACTAAGCTCTGCTTTATCCTAGGTAAACTCGACTCGCGACTTTGAATCGGAACTTTGACTGAAGAAGAATCTAAGAAACTAAAGTAATCTTGACTCGCGACTTTAAATCGGGATTTTGAGCTAAGAAAATCGTAAGGCTAAGAGTGAGTAACTGTAAATTGATTTCTTTTCTTATGTTTCAATAAATTACATTTTTAATTTACATACACACACGAATCGCCAAACAGTTATTTGATTAAGATATATTGGTATTATTATTGTGAAGTGTTAAGAACTACAAACGGTAGGAAGGTGCTTGGTTGGCCCAAGGCGAGCCGCTCTCACTCATAGGTGAAAGGGGTAATACTGAAGGATGACCTATAGACCTACAATAAAGCCTAACCGGGTTGGAAGTTTCTAGGACCAGACAGTAGTTAAAATTCTCACCAAGGGTATTCACTACCGGTAACAGCCTCACTGAAGGTACGGAGGAATAATCCCTAGGGTAAGCGAGATAAACTAGAGTTACCCACCTAGACCACATAACAGACTGTCGGTCACTGTAAGAGCGTTTGTCTGATTCTCTCCCATCTTTTAGAACACATGGGAACCTTGAGTTGGTCCGTGCTGGGTACTTTCTCCCCCCAATCCCACTGTTTCCAAGACTGGAAGGCTAGAGTTGTAAGGAGAGCCTGGGACTTTTTTTCCCTGGAGCACAGGAGGCTGAGGGGTGACCTCACAGAGGGATATATAATAATGAAGGGCAAATGCTTCAGGGGAGGGGGAATGATTTAAAAAGGACCTGAGGGGCAACTTTTTAACACAGAGTGTGCTGCATGTATGGAAGAAGCTGCCAGAGGAAGTGATAGAGGCGAATACAATTACAACATTTAAAAGACATTAGGATCGTTGTGAGGATAGGAAAAGTGCAAATGGGACTGGCTTGGTTTAGGAAAACTGGTTCACTCACTTTTTAGATTAGAATTAGTCTAAACATTGTGGCACCGACAGGGAACACAGAGGGCGAACACCTTCAACATCTTAACATCTTATCTGGGCTGATAGCAATTGTTCCAGTTAACCTGAGAATGTAACTTTTAAAACAATTTTGTGATTTACATGTGAAACAAGTGAAACGATCACGGTCATTCTCACAGATGGGAGACTTAAACAATCGAGGTATTTTTCAATGAGTAATTTCAGTCACATCACACTGTAAACTTTTGCTATAAATTCTGTGTTTTACAATTGTGTACTCCACAACCACCTGATGAAGGAGCAGCGCTCCGAAAGCTAGTGCTTCCAAATAAACCTGTTGGACTATAACCTGGTGTTGTGTGAGTTTTAACCTTGTACACCCCAGTCCAACACCGGCAGCTCCAAATCAGGGTAAAGTGGGAGACTGGGGAAGGCAGAGAGCAGTGGGATCTTGCTGTGCTTTTGGTGTCACTGATCTATTTTATTTCAAATCGATTTTTAGTTCCTTTCTCAGTCTGTCCCCTTCCGCTCCGAGGAGGGGTTTGGATCCAGGAGCTGAAACTCGGGACGGTGCAGAGACAGAGGGAATCAATTCATTTCTGCCCCGAGGAATCATCAGACCAGAGCCAGAACCAGAGAGAGAGAGAGAGAGAGAGAGAGTGAGACAGCAAGAGAGAGAGAGAGAGAGAGAATAGATTAGATTAGATTACTTACAGCGTGGAAACAGGCCCTTCGGCCCAACAAGTCCACACTGACCCGCCGAAGCGCAACCCACCCAATTTAAGGGCAATTTAGCATGGCCAATTCACCTGACCCGCACATCTTTGGACTGTGGGAGGAAACCGGAGCACCCGGAGGAAATCCACGCAGACACGGGGAGAATGTGCAAACTCCACACAGTCAGTCGCCTGAGGCGGGAATTGAACCCAGGTCCCTGGCGCTGTGAGGCAGCAGTGCTAACCACTGTGCCACCGTGCCGCCCCTAATGCCACCGTGCCGCCCCTGTCTTCTGTCCCGTCTTCTTGTCGTTCATTTACACACACACACAGACACTCTCAGACACACACACACTGTCACTCACACACACACACACACACACACACAGACACACACACACAGACACACACAGACACACACACACAGACACATACACACACACACACAGACACACACTCACAGACACAAACACACACACACACACACACACACACATCGGGGAAAGGAATTGCGGAGTTCAGGCCGTCTCTGGGCCGAGTTCTGGGCTGGGCAAAGGGGCAAAAAGATGGAGAGGGAGCTGCTGCACAGTCTGATCCCACAGATGTCACTGCCTCCCTCTCTCACTCCAGCTCCCATCTCTACCTCTGTGTTCCCAACTCTCTCTCTCTGTCTATCCCACAACATTCCTTTAATCCCCATCCTTCCCAACTCCACCCTGTTCACATTCCCCTGAACATTCCCCTCCTACAGATCTCTGGGCCCTCCCTTGTTCCCAGGAACTGTTGAAATGTTCAATCTGCACCTCTCCCTCCCCACCCCCACCTCTCCCTGTCAGCCCTGTGGGATCTTGCTGTTCCTGCCTGAGGATCATTCTATCTGTTTAATACCATCACCCCCTCCCCGTCTCTCATTAGCTGTCTGTTGTATCTCTCTCTCTCTCTCTCTGTGGCTGCTCTTTCCTCATTCTCTCCCTCGATTTCTCTCTCTCCCTGGATTTTCTCTCTCTCTGTGTCTCTTTCTCTGGCTGTCTGTCTCTCCTTGGGATTTCTCTCCCTCTTTCTCTCCCTGACTTTTACTTTCTCTCCCTCCCTCCCTGTGTCTGCCCTTTTCTCTCTCTCACCCTCTGGCCTTATGTCTTTCCCCTGGGTGTTTTGTTCTCTCTCTCTGTCCTGTTCTCTCCCTGGGTTTTACACTCTCTCTGGTCTGCCCTCTGTTTCTCTCCCGGGAAGTTCATTCCGTGGGATCTTTCTCTGTCCTTTGCTGGCTCTGCCTCGGTGTTTCTCTCTCTCTCTTTCCCTGGTTTCACACTGTGTCTCTCCCTCTCCGTCTCTCTCTCTCTCTCTCTCTCTCTCTCTCCCAGCAGCTCTGTCTGTCTGTCTGTCTCTCTCTCTCTCTCTCTCTCTCTCTCCCAGCAGCTCTGTCCTCTGTCTGTCTGTCTCTCTCTCTCTCTCTCTCCCCGGGATCTTTCTCTGTCCTTGGCTCGCTCTCTCTGTCTGTGTCCCTCCCTCTGTCTCTGTCCCTCACCTTGCTTGCTTTCTCTCCCTCCACCTCCCTATCTGTCCCTCCCTCCGTCCCTCCCCCGTCTTGCTGTTCCTGCCCCTTGGGTTAGATTTGGCCTCAGTACCACTTGGTGCGGTACATGCTGTTAACACCGTGGGATCTTGCTGTTCTCTGTGTCTCCCATTGTTGTCCAAAAGGTGGGTGGGGGTGGGAGAGATAAAGCCCCTTTCTCACTGAGCAGGGTGGCTGGGGGAAGCCTGGGATCTTGCTGTGCATGAAGAGACACACAGTCAAAAGGCCAGTCAGTCAGTGCACATCCTCCCTCTGACCCCACCCCCTTCAGCCCAGGGGCTAGGACTCGGTGAGGGGGGGAGTGGGGGAGGGGGAATTGTAGATGATGGAGACCCAGAGGGGGCTTTTATAGACAGTAGGGGTGGAAGGGGAGCGTTGTTATGGGGGCAGTTTGAGGGAAGGACAATTAGACCGGGACAAAGGTTCGAGGTGGGGACAAAATGTTTGGGGGAAAGTGCAAAGACCACTCCCCTCGTGACTCCCTCATCAGGTCCACACCCCCCACCAACCCAACCTCCACTCCCGGCACCTTCCCCTACAACCGCAGGAAATGTAAAACTTGCGCCCACACCTCCTCCCTTACTTCTCTCCAAGGCCCCAAGGGATCCTTCCATATCGCCACAAATTCACCTGCACCTCCACACACATCATCTGTTGCATCCGCTGCACCCGATGTGGCCTCCTCTATATTGGGGAGACGGGCCGCCTACTTGCGGAACGCTTCAGGGAACACCTCTGGGACGCCCGGACCAACCAACCCAATCACCCCGTGGCTCAACACTTTAACTCCCCCTCCCAATCCACCGAGGACATGCAGGTCCTTGGACTCCTCCATCGCCAGAACATAACAACACGACGGTTGGAGGAAGAGCGCCTCATCTTCACCTGGGAACCCTCCAACCACAAGGGATGAACTCAGATTTCTCCAGTTTCATCATTTCCCCTCCCCCCATCTTGTCTCAGTCGATTCCCTCGAACTCAGCACCGCCCTCCTAACCTGCAATCTTCTTCCTGACCTCTCCGCCCCCACCCCACTCCGGCCTATCACCCTCACCTTGACCTCCTTCCACCTGTCACATCTCCATCGCCCCTCCCCCAAGTCCCTCCTCCCTACCTTTTACCTTAGCCTGCTGGACACACTTTCCTCATTCCTGATGAAGGGTTTGTGCCCGAAACGTCGAATTTCCTGTTCCTTGGATGCTGCCTGACCTGCTGTGCTTTAACCAGCAACACATTTTCAGCTCTGATCTCCAGCATCAGCAGACCTCACTTTTTATTCAAACTAACATCCCAATCACACAGAGCCCTCCCCAGGGAGCAGACTGACAGACGTTGCAAGTTGACAGAGATTGCAGGGTTGGAGTCCACAAACCCCTCAGTGAGAATGGTTTGGAGGTGCCAGTGTTGGACTGGGGTGGGACAAAGTTAAAACTCACACAACACCAGGTTATAGTCCAACAGGTTTATTTGGAAGCGCTAGCTTTCAACGTGTCTGCGTGGGTTTCCTCCCGGTGATTTGTATATTGATTTGTATCTGCCCCTTCTGGTTGTCAGTTCCAGTGTGTTGGGGTGGTTGCTTTCGTAGTTTAGGACAGCAGACAAAGGCAGAATGACGGTCATCCTGGACAAAGCAGAGTACATCCAAAAAGCACAACAACTACTTGCAGATACCAACACCTACCAAAAGAGGGAGTTTGACCCCACCCCACAGCTCACCAATAGGATAAACAACACACTGAGGAACCTACAAAAAAAACAGACAGAAAACCAGGTATGACCTACAGAGAATGAAACCTGAAAGCAACAACACCCCCAGATTCTATGGACGACCTAAAGTGCACAAACCAGATATCCCACTCAGACCCATAGTATCGCCACCAGGAACACCATCACACAAACTGGCTAAAGAACTACAGCAGAAACTGAAACACCTGGTCAACGGATCCAGACCCTCTATACAGTCAATACAGGAATTCTTGGACATCATCAGAAATATACACATAGACAAGGAAGAAACTATGGTCTCATTCGATGCAACGGCACTGTTCACCTCTATCGACAAAACCCTAGCCAGAGAAACAATAGCCAACCTGCTGGACATACAGAACAGACAACAGGACATTGAACCTATCAACAAAGGCAGCATACTTAAACTACTGGACCTGTGCCTCACAACACACTTCACATTCAACAACCAAATATAAGAACAAATCAACGGTACACCCATGGGCTCACCCATCTCTGGACTCATAGCAGAAGCTGTAATGCAAAGATTAGAACAAACAGTCTTACCGCAAATTCAACCCAAACTCTGGGTCAGATATGTGGATGACACCTTTGTAATCATTAAAAACACAGATATAGAGAACACACACCGGAATTCGATTCACTAGAGAGGAAGAAAAGGACAACCAACTAGCATTCCTAGACGTGATGGCACAGAGAACACCGAATGGAGAATTCACCACAAAGGTATACAGGAAAGCCACACACACAGATCAAGTCTGAAACTACGAAAGTAACCACCCCAACACACACAAAAGAAGTTGCATCAAGACACTGTTCAAAAGGGCCACAACACACTGCAGTACACCAGAACTGCAAAAAGAGGAAGAAGAACACCTCTACAATGTATTCGCCAAAAACGGATACCCCCGCAATTTCATCAACAGATGTCTAAGGGAAAGACCACGGAATGAGGACATGCCACAACCCAAAGGACTAGCCACACTAACATACATCAAAAACATTTCTGAACTGACAGCCAGACTACTGCGACCACTAAGACTCATAACAGCACACAAACCAACAGCCACTCTCAGACAACAACTCACCAGGATGAAGGATCCGATACCCAGCATGAGCAAAACCCCATGTAGTGTACAAAATCCATGCAAGGACTGCACAAAACACTACATAGGACAAACAGGAAGACAGCTAACGATCCGCATCCATGAACAGCAGCTAGCCACGAAACGACATGACCAACTATCCTTAGTAGCCACACACTCAGATGACAGGGAACATGAATTCGACTGGGACAACACTACTCTTATAGGACAAGCCAAACAGAGAACAGCCAGGGAATTCCTAGAGACATGGCACTCATCCACAGATTCAATCAATAAGCACATCGACCTGGACCCAATATACCGGCCACTGCAGCGGACAGCTGGAACTGACAACCAGAAGGGGCAGATGCAAATCACTATAAATGCCGGAGGAAACATCACAGAAGCGCTTCATAGGAGGCTCCCAAGCACTGAGGATGTCACCTAGACAGGGGACGAAACATTTGCAACACAAATTCCCAGCTCAGCGAACAGAACCACAACATGTGTGGGCGGCACGGTGGCACAGTGGTTAGCACTGCTGCCTCACAGCGCCTGTAGACCCGGGTTCAATTCCCGACTCAGGCGACTGACTGTGTGGAGTTTGCACGTTCTCCCCGTGTCTGCGTGGGTTTCCTCCGGGTGCTCCGGTTTCCTCCCACAGTCCAAAGATGTGCGGGTCAGGTGAATTGGCCAAGCTAAATTGCCCGTAGTGTTAGGTAAGGGGTAAATGTCGGGGTATGGGTGGGTTGCGCTTCGGCGGGTCGGTGTGGACTTGTTGGGCCGAAGGGCCTGTTTCCACACTGTAAGTCAAATCTAAAAAAAAACATGTCTCTTAAATGTTGCAATTGTACCAGCCTCCACCACATCCTCTGTAGGTCATTCCATACATGCACCACTCTCTGCGTGAAAAAGTTGCCCTGTAGGTCTTTTATATCTTTCCCCTCTCACCCTAAACCTATGCCCTCTAGTTCTGGACTCCCCGATCCCAGGGAAAAGACTTTGCCTATTTACCCGATTCATGCCCCTCATAATTTTATAAACCTCTGTAAGGTCACCCCTCAGCCTCCGAAGCTCCAGGGAAAACAGCCCCAGCCTATTCAGCCTTTCCCTATAGCTCAAATCCTCCGACACTGATACTATCCTTGTAAATCTTTTCTGAACCCTTTCAAGTTTCACATCATCTTTCCGATAGGAAGGAGACCAGAATTGCATGCAATATTCTAACAGTGACCTAACCAATGTCCTGTACAGCTGCAACATGACCTCCCAACTCCTGTACTTAATACTCTTGACCAATAAAGGAGAGCATACCAAACACCTTCTTCACTATCCTATCTACCTGCGACTCCACTTTCAAGGAGCTATGAACCCTCACTCCAAGGTCTCTTTGTTCAGCAACACTCCCTAAGACCTGACCATTAAGTGTATAAGTCCTGCTAAAATTTGGTTTCCCAAAATGCAGCACCTTGCATTTATCTGAATTAAACTCTTTCTGCCACTTCTCAGCCCATTGGCCCATCTGGTCCAGATCCTGTTGTAGTCTGAGGTAACCCTCTTCGCTGTCCACTACACCTCCAATTTTGGTGTCATCTGCAAATCTACTAACTGTAACTCTTCTGCTCACATCCAAATCATTTATGTAAATGACAAAAAGTAGAGGACCCAGCACTGATCCTTGTGGCGCTCCACTGGTCACAGGCCTCCAGTCTGAAAAACAACCCTCCATTACCATCCTCTGTCTTCTTCCTTTGAGCCAGTTCTGTATCCAAATGGCTAGTTCTCCCTGTATTCCATGAGATCTAACCTTGCTAATCAGTCTCCCATGAGGAATCTTACTGATGTCCATGTGGATCATATCTACTGCTCTGCCCTCATCAATTTTCTTTGTTACTTCTTCAAAAAACTCAATCAAGTTTGTGAGACATGATTTCCCACGCACAACCCATGTTGACTATCCCGAATCAGTCCTTGCCTTTCCAAATGCATGTACATCCTGTCCCTCAGGATTCCCTCCAACAACTTGCCCACCACCGAGGTCAGGCTCACTGGTCTATAGTTCCCTGGCTTGTCCTTACCACCCTTCTTAAACAGTGGCACCATGTTTGCCCACGTCCAGTCTTCCGGCACCTCACCTGTGACTATTGATGATACAAATATCTCAGTAAGAGGCCCAGCAATCACTTCTCTAGCTTCCCACAGAGTTCTCGGGTACACCTGATCAGGTCCTGGGGATTTATCCAACTTTAACCATTTCAAGACATCCAGCACTTCATCCTCTGTAATCTGGATATTTTGCAAGATGTCACCATCTATTTCCCTACAGTCTATATCTTCCATATCCTTGTCCACAGTAAATACTGATGCAAAATATTCATTTCGTATCTCCCCCATTTTCTGTGTCTCCACACAAAGGCCACCTTGCTGATCTTTGAGGGGCCCTATTCTCTCCCTAGTTACCCTTTTGTCTTTAATATATTTGTAAAAACCCTTTGGATTCTCCTTAATTCTATTTGCCAAAGCTATCTCATGTCCCCTTTTTGCCCTCCTGATTTCCCTCTTAAGTATACTCCTACTTCCTTTATACTCTTCTAAGGATTCACTCGATCTATCCTGCCTATACCTGACATATGCTTCTTTCTTTTTCTTAACTAAACCCTCAATTTCTTTAGTCATGCAGCATTCCCTATACCTACCAGCCTTCCCTTTTACCCTGACAGGAATGTACTTTCTCTGGATTCTTGTTATCTCATTTCTGAAGGCTTCCCATTTTCCAGCCGGCCCTTTCCCTGCGAACATCTGCCCCCAATCAGCTTTTGAAAGTTCTTGCCTAATACCTTCAAAATTGGCCTTTCTCCAATTTAGAACTTCAACTTTTAGATCTGGTCTATCCTTTTCCATCACGATTTTAAAATGAATAGAATTATGGTCGCTGTCCCCAAAGTGCTCCCCCACTGACACTCAGTCACCTGCCCTGCCTTATTTCCCAAGAGTAGGTCACGTTTTGCACCTTCCCTAGTAGGTACATCCACATACTGAATCAGAAAATTGTCTTGTACGCTCTTCAGAAATTCCTCTCCATCTAAACCTTTTAACACTATGGCAGCCCCAGTCGATGTTTGGAAAGTTAAAATCCCCTACCATAACTACCCTATTATTCTTACAGATAGCTGAGATCTCCTTACAAGTTAGTTTCTAAATTTCCCTCTAACTATTATGGGGTCTATAATACAATCCCAATAAGGTGGTCATCCCTTTCTTATTTCTCAGTTCCACCCAATGTGTAGTGCAGAGGGGTCACCTGTCGTGTGACATGAACCCCAGGTCCCAGTTGAGGACATCCCTGTGGAAACAGATCTTTTGGTCCAACCCGTCCATCCCGACCAGATATCCCAACCCAATCTAGTCCCACCTGCCAGCACCCGGCCCATATCCCTCCAAATCCTTCCTATTTATAAATCCATCCAGGTGCCTTTTAAATGTTGTAATTGTACCAGCCTGCACCACTTCCTCTGGCAGCTCATTCCACACACGAACCACCCTCTGTGGGAAAAAGGTTGCCCCTTAGGTCTCTTTTATACCTTTCCCGTCTCACCTAAACCTATGCCCTCTAGTTCTGGAAACCCACACCCCAGGGAAAAGACTTTGTCTATTTTTCCTATCCATGCCCATCATGATTTTATAAATCTCTATAAGGTCACCCCTCAGCCTCCGATGCTCCAGGGAAAACAGCCCCAGCCTATTCAACCTTTCCCTATAGCTCAAATCCTTCGACACTGGCACCATCCTTGTAAATCTTTTCTGAACCCTTTCAAGTTTCACAACATCTTTCCGATAGGAAGGAAACCAGGATTGCATGCAATATTCCAACAGTGGCCTAACGAATGTCTTGTACAGCCGTAACATGACCTCCCAACTCCTGTACTCAATATTCTGACCAAGAAAGGAAAGCATAACAAACGCCTTCTTCACTATCCTATCTACCTGCGAGTCCACTTTCAGGGAGCTATAAATCTGCACTCCAAGGTCTCTTTGTTCAGCACCACTCCCTAAGACCTTACCATTAAGCGTATAAGTCCTGCTAAAATTTGCTTTCCCAAATTGCAGCACCTTACATTTATCTAAATTAAACTCCATCTGCCACTCCTCAGCCCATTGGCTCATCTGGTCCAGATCCCGTTGTAATCTGAGGTAACCTTCTTCGCTGTCCAATTTTTGTAAGATCTGCAAACTTACTAACTATACCTCTGCAGCTTTCATCCAAATCATTTACATAAATGATGAAAAGTAGTGGACCCAGCACTGATCCTTGTAGCACTCCAATGATCACCAGGTCTTCAATCTGAAAACCAACCCTCCATTACCACCTTCTGTCTTCTACCTTTGAGCCAGTTCTGTATCCAAATGGTTCGTTCTCTCTGTTTTCCATGAGATCTAACCTTGCTAACCAGCCTCTCATAGGGAACCTTGTTCGCATGCCTTACTGAAGTCTATATAGATCACATCTTCTGCTCTGCCCTCATCAATTTTCTTTGTTACTTCTTCAAAAACCTCAGTCAAGTTTGTGAGACATGATTTCCCACACACAAAGCCCTGTTGACTGTCCCTAATCAGTCCTTGCCTTTCCAAATACATGTACATCCTGTCCCTCACGATTCCCTGCAACAACTTGCCCACCACCGAAGTCAGGCTCACTGGTCTGTAGCTCCCTGGGCTTGACCTTAGCACTCTTCTCAAACAACGGCACCATGTTAGCCAAGCTCCAGTTTTTTGACACCTTACCTGTGACTATCGATGATACAGATATCTCAGCAAGAGGCCCAGCAATCACTTCTCTAACTTCCCACAGAGTTCGAGGGTACACCTGATCAGGTCCTGGGAATGTATCCACTTTTATGCATTTCACGACAGCCAGCATTTCCTATTCTTTAATATGGACATTTTTCAAGATGTCACCATCTATTTCCCTGCATTCTATGTCTTCCATGTCCTTTTCCACAGTAAACACTGATGCAAAATGCTTATTTTGTATCTCCACCATCTCCTTCAGCTCCATACAAATGTTGCCCTGCTGATCTTTGAGGGGCCCTATTGTCTCCTTAGTTACCCTTTTTTCCTTAATGTATTTGTAAAAGCCCTTTGGATTCTCCTTAACTCTATCTTGTCCCATTTTTGCCCTCCTGATTTCCCTCTTAAGTATACTCCGACTGCCTTTATACTCTTCTAAGGATTCACTCGATCTTCCTGTCCAAGCCTGACATATGGTTCCTTCTTTTTCTTTACCAACCCCACAATCTCTTTCATCATTCAGCATTAGTCATCCAGTCATTCAGTTATTCAACTCCAACTTCAAACACCAGGAGGCGCAGGGTTAAGGTGAGAGGGGGAACGTTTAAAGCAGATGTGCGAGGAAAGTTTTATTCCATAGAGGGTGGGAGGTGCCTGGAACGCATTGCCAGGGGAGATGGGAGGAGATACAGTCACAGAGTTTAAGGGACATTTGGACAGACACGTGAACAGGCAGGGAATAGAGGGATACGGACCATGTGCAGGCAGAGGGGATTAGTTTAGAATGGCATCACGGTCAGCACAGACATGGTGGGCCGAAGGGCCTGTTCTTGTGCTACACTGCCCTACATCCTCTATGTTCCCCACTATTATTTCCCCAGCCTCATTCTCGAGGGCTTTGTAACTGTTTCAATGGCCATGAATGTGCAGAGAGAGGGAGCAGGATCAAAGGGTTAAATGGCCCATTCCTGTTCCTGCAGTTACACAGAAACAGTGACTCGCATTCAAATACCAAAATATAGAAGTTGTTTCGAAGTAGATTATTCAGTAATGAGAGAGCTCCATTTGTGTTTGCGTTCACCTCCTGCTCACATTTCAGGCATTCTTTCTCCCATTGGGAGCTCTGAAGTGCTGTAAATTATATCAAATGTTGCACAACTGCAATTAGTTTCATTGCTCCCGCCTTGAGGTATTAGCTGCCCAAATTGGAGGTAAAATTACAGGTTGCAGTAATAAGTGTGAGGCTCAGAGAAACAGCAATTCCTGCAAATGCCTGACATTTGTAGACGGAGCAGCTTTTCAAGAGTCAGAGTCACAGACGTGCAGCACGGAAACAGACCCTTCGCTCCAACACGTCCATGCTGACCAGATATCCCAACCTAATCTAGTCCCATTTGCCACCACTTGGTCCTTATCCCTCCAAACCCTTCCTATTCATAGACCCTTCCAGATGCCCTTTAAATGTTGTCATTGTGCCAGCCTCCACCATTTCCTCTGGCAGCTCATTCCATGTACGCACCACTGTGTGTGGAAAAGTTGCCCCTTAGGTTCCTTATATAACTTACCCCTCTCACCCTAAATCTATGCCCTCTAGGTCTGGACTCCCCCAACCCTATGAAAAAGACTTTGTCTATTTATCCTGTCCATGCCACTCATGATTTTATAAACCTCTAGGAGGTCACCCCTCAGCCTTTGATGCTCCAGGGAAAACAGCCCCAGTCTATTCAGCGTCTCCCTATAGCTCAGATCCTTCAACCCTGGCAACATCCTTGGAAGTCTGTTCTGAACCCTTTCAAGTTTCACAACATCCTTCAGACAAGAAGGTGACCAGAAATGCCCGCAATATTCCAAAAGTGGCCGCACCAATGTCCTGTACAGCTGCAACATGACATCCCAAATCGTGTACTCAGTGTACTGACCAATAAAGGAAAGCGTACCAAACACTTTCTTCACTATGTAATGACCTGTGATTTTACTTTGAAGGAACTATGACCCTACAGTCCAAGGTCACTTTGTTCAGCAACATTCCCCAGGACCTTACCATTAAGTCTATTAAGTCCTGCTCAGATTTGTTTCTCCAAAATGCAGCACCAAACATTTACCTAAATTAAACTGCATTTGCCACTCCTCAGCCCATTGGCCCACTGATCAAGATCCCATTGTATCCTGAGGTTGAAGATCTACGACCCCTCTTGGTTCGAGATCAGCCAAAAGAATCAACGAATGTGGTCTGTTGAAAAAGCAAGGGCCATTAGTTGATTGAATTAAGGCCCCTTGACACAATTCTATCCAGCAACACAGAGGTTAAAGCTTCTGTGTTCTGTGGTGAAGTTGTGCAATTCCGTTTGAAAATTACCATTATTTATATGTTTCTAAAGAGGTAGTACAGCCTCATTACAAGAAAGACCAATACAATAAGGTGATATGATTTACAACAAGTTAATTCATTGATATTTCCCAGCAAAGGGTTCTTAATTAGATGAAAATTGTAACACTGTGACATGATTGACAACATGCTAATCCAATGGTATTCCTTGGAAAAGAAATCTTATTCACGTAAATTGTTACGCCATGAATTAGTTCAAGGTTAGTTCAAATGGTCAATTAATGTGTCAGTATTCACTTTATGAAAATTCTATTGTCCTCTTAACTTTGAATTTCAGCTTAATTCTGCAAATCAGCAGTCCAGGTTCACAGGGTACAATCACTATTCTCAGCCATTTTATAGTTTTCTTCTTAAATTGAAAAATCATTTGGTGGTTAATAAAAATCTACATATACCTGTTGCCTAAATTCAAATTTTAGATCCTCATTTCCCTCTTTGGTCATTCTATGACCACACCATAAAGGCATGGATCAAATTATTCCAATTTGATGGCAGCAAAAGACTGCCGTGCTTCCTCTTCATCCGAAGGGGAACCAAGGGCAGGCAACAGTGTTTCCTCATCTTCATCTCAGTGGAGAAGAAGCATTTTCTGGGTGGAACCGATACGGTCAATAGAAGGAAATATTTTAAGCAATAATACTGAACTATAGCAATACCAACAAAAAGATCAATTAAAACAACAGCACCATCCATAGCCATATTAATTAGCCAGTTGTACCATGAGCCAAAACCCCAATCTCCCCATCCCGCACCTTCACTCATTTGGTTGACAAAAGTGCGAACATTATCAATATGTTCAGTAATGTTTTCGATAAGATCAGTGACCCCCCCCGCCACTTAATGTATTTTTCTTTAACTATAGAGCAACTCCATCTTCCTTCACAAGTATGTAATCGGTTTTGTCGGGTAAATAGACGCAATTCTGAAAGCACGTCTCTGATTTCTGTTTAGTCAGAACTCATCTAATTTCCAAAAATTGTGAGTCTGCAAATGAAATAATTACGATTTGGATGACTAATAATTCCTGAAGACCCTCCTAATGAAAGACCGCTCAGAGCTGCATATGCCAATGAGTGAGTTTTGTTTCTTGATATAGCCTTTGGATTCTTCCATTCTGTACAGAAGGCAGGAGAAACTGAACATTTAAAAGGGGAATTATGATTTTGTTGCCAGGTAATTGGACAGGGAACAAGAGTTGGAAGGAGTGTTCCGACAGCTACGGCACGAGGAGTACTTGCTTCATTTAGGACAAGGTAGTTAGATACTTTATTATAATTGAAAAAACTCCTGGTTTAGTGCAGAGACTAGAGGGCCCTTCCCAGTAAGAAGCGGGTCTATCTTTGTAAATTCCTGGGGTATGGGGATAATCCATGATTATATAATTTGAGCCTGGGTGCTGAGGGTGAAAATCATCTCATCGGATAAGGTGAGTTTCCTGATAAGAAACATGGTCGATATCCCAAAACGGTTCTACCCATCCATCAATTGGGAAAATATTCGTGCTGCTAGGGGTATCATAATAAAGGTGGGCGTTATTACCCTCTCCACATAGAGTTTAAATTCCACTCGTAATAGGGATACATTTTTCGTTCAGGCATACACATGGGATGCAAAGTCCTTCAGAAAAGCAGTGGCGACTAATACAGTTAATCATAGCACAGGGAAAAAAAATTTAGGCACTCTTACATAAGTGCACCCACATTCCTTCCCCTTGCAGCAATTTGGACAGGATATTGCAGATTTATTGCAGGAAGTCCTTAAACAAGTAGCAGGTGGGGATAGGTAATAACTAAAAAGATATTACGTGCTGGAAATACTTTAGCACTATTCCATACCCCCATGTTAGGATTTGGAAGAATAAAAGGGGTCAGGGAGTCTCTTGCTGAAATAAGAGTCTCTTACTTCATCCACTCCAAAACTTTTATTCTGGGTTTCAAGAAATGTCCCCCCTTTGTCTCTATTACGACGTGATCTATCTGAAAGGGGACAAGGCTTACCAGGAATGCCCATAGTACAAATGTAATCAAACTGGCACACAACACCTTTACAGGGTAAAGACCATTTAGACCTGTTCTGTAAATGAACCGTTCATCTTTTTGATGCAGTTGACCACCGCAAAAGTCATTCTTGGCAACATTCAGTCTTTCGGCACACAAGGACATCTTCCTGGCATAGTTGGTACACAGTCTCTGTTTGTGCAGGGAATCTGTCCCTTCTTGTGCACAATGCTGGCAATGACGAGGCCACACAGCAGGTCAAGTCGATCTTTATCATCTCCCCCCTTGCAAGCTTGGAGATTGCGAAGTGTCCATTGTAAGAAAGGATAAACCATTTCTTCCTTGTATATAAGTATATACAATATGCATATAATCGATTAAAATAGGCAGCAGCGAAAAAAACCCACCAACTAAACCACCATCTTCTGGCTTGAGAATCACGGGAGTACCTAATTTGAGGCCATAATTTGTGCTCTTCAGCCCTAAGGGCAATTTTGAAACAAATAATTCTCAAATTAATCAAACTCAAATAGCCACTGGAGTAAATATATTGCCCATACTGGCAAAATGCTCGTACATTTTAAACTATGCACTAGAGATTCCCTTCTTATTTTATATGGAAAAGCCCAGGCATGGGTGAATTAAGCAAACCTATCTTTATAAATCCAGCTTTGCTGGGATGTATTACTCTTTGAAACTTTCCTACTAAAAACATTGATATTGTCTAAAATTTAGATTAGTTCTGCAATATATTGTATTCTCTCTTTTTAAAAAATCAATCATTAACCTTGTGCCCAATTAAATGGCCTGATCTACAGCTTTAGTTCACAGTAATTCGAATTAATTGTAGAAATCCGATGATGAGGTTGAGCAGAAAAGTTGGTCGGAGGACAATGCTGTCCCCAAATTATGGTCACATGACACAAAGCTTTCAAACCACACTGAATTTGTTTGAATATTGAGCCCACTGCAGAAGATAGATATTGGTACAGTCTTAAACTTATAACTCATCACTGTTCGGTATTAAATACCTAAGTGAAGATAATAGCTCAGCCAGACACTCCTTCTTAGATCTAACAGCCCAATCCAAAAATAAATCAAATCAACCACCTGGTATTCTTATAACGTCCATATACAAAGCAAAGATATTTGGGCTGAGGTCGATGTATGAAATCAACAACTTGATAATTCAGTCAGTAGTAGATTGTAGTATAAAGTACCTGTAGTTATTTCAGAAATGGAAATTTACAAATTACTTCCAAATTTCAAAACAATATTGAAAACAATCCAAACACTAAACCCATATGATTACAACCAGTATGCAATAGAGAAACCAACCTCGACATTGTGAATTGGCACTGAACAGACAGTATCATTCCCCCGTGATGTTTGAACCTTACCCAAGTCTGGCATACGCATCCTTATCCTGTGTCTAATTGGGTTTTGCTGGGGACCCAATGGGATCAGAAGTTTGGGGTGTAAGGCTGCCTGCTTGGCAGCTGCACATATTTGCCTATTACATTAGAAACAGTATCAGTTTCATCCACATGAGCCAAACATCTAGATAATCTTCAAATTGATTGAACAAAATAGCATTACGATAACACTGCCCCCTTGGGGGTTAAAAATCTCCAGTGTTCCCACATGGCTGAAAAATCGTGGATCATATTAAAAGCACAATGAAGGGTCAGTGTGTATTAGTAGATTTTCCTTTTGATAGGATGAAAGCATGTTGATTTCCAACATCAGCTCCGAGGTATCATGAAAGGCACATTACTCCCCATTGGCCACACTTCAACAGTTAAAGCAAGGATCAGGCATTTCCTGTGAAAAACTGGTGATTTGTCCTCTGCCTCTTGCTTGCGGTAGAGGATGACTGGAATTAGGAGGTTTACCCCAAATGTCATCGGAACTTTGAGGGTTAATTCTCATGAAAACTTCCTTGGTTCCCCCATGGGGCCTTTCTAGGGCAATGAAAGGTCCAAAGGAGGGGACTGCCTCAAGTTCGGCAGGTTGGAGTCCGGCAGTCACGAGCCCAGTGATATAGGCTGTTACAATTAAACTAGGCCAGGGACTGACACCTGGTGGTGGGAGGGAGTCCCTCTGCCATACCTACAATTGCAGCCTTGAATGGGTGCAGATCCACTATGACGCCTGGGTAGTTGTTGAGGTGCCTCCTCTTGAACTACAAATTCTGATTTTACACAGGTTGGAGGTCTGTCTTCACTCTGCTGATTCCACAAGGCCATAATATAATGATGGAGTTGATTAGGGGTGTCTTCCACCCAGTCTAGATTGATTGTTTTGACTGCTGTGACTACAGAAGGTGGCAGGCAGTTTCATAGCATAGATGGGCGGCACGGTGGCATAGTGGTTAGCACAGCACCAGAGACCTGGGTTCAATTCCCAACTCAGGCAACTGGCTGTGTGGAGTTTGCACATTCTCCCCGTGTCTGCGTGTGTTTCCTCCGGGTGCTCCGGTTTCCTCCCACAGTCCAAGAATGTGCAGATTAGGTGAATTGACCATGCTAAATTGCCCATAGAGTTAGGTGAAGGGGTAAATGTAGGGGAATGGGTCTGGGTAGGTTGCTCTTCAGAGGGTCGGTGTGGACTTGTTTCCACAATGTTCGTAATCTAATCTAATCTAATCTGAGCATTAATAGCATTTAAATTCCAAGCCCAATTGCCAAATAGGACTCCTAACATTCTCTAAAATGTTCCAAAAAGTCCTCAGCAGACTCCTTATTTTTGGGGCAAAGTTCAAGGATACAAGTAAAGTCAATAGGCTTTGCCAGTATAACAGATGCAGCAGTAAGAATATTATCTTGTTGCTGTTGTTCCTGGACTACAGCATGAGCGAAAGCAGTAAAGTTATTGAGAATTATGTGAAACAGCTGTACATTCCAAAGACTGGTCAACCTGTAAGGAAGAGTTTGAAATGGGAGTTGCAAAAAAAGAACACCACTCATCTAAATCCGAATTATCATTGTCTTCCTCATTAAAACTAAAGCCAACCATCGAACTGTGCAGTTCTGTTTGTTTACCAGTCACTTGTGACTTTTCCTTTTCCTTCTGTTGTTGTTTTGTTCCAGCACATTCACTTTTCAGAACTTCAACAGATTTCATAGCACCATTTGCAGTTAATTCAATCCCCAATTAGGTGGCAGTATCCTACCACAAATGCAAAACTGATTCTTTGTGCCTCTCATCACAAAACTATCGCCATCATCCAATTAACTCTTTCATTCCCACTCCCATGTTACATTGCCAAATCAATTGCTGAGCGGTTTAACCAATTGAACAGCATTAGGGCCACCTCAGGGCCATTCTTCATCACCCAATGTTTTGTTGAGACCTCCAGACAGTTTTCTAAAGGCCTCAGACTTTTCGGGGAATTTTTCACATAATTTCACCAACGTTGATGATGGATCATCTGTTCTGTCTGTGTAATTACCCATTTTAAAATTACTTCAGTTTTATAGCAACTAATTTTAAAAAAATTATTACTCACTGATCAGACTTCCACAAACCCTCATCAGTTTCACAAACCTCTTTTTAAAAAAACTTTTAATATAAAATACTGTGATATTTTTTCTTGAAAAAGATCAACTTAAGTTTTTTTTAATTATTAATTTATTATTGTTATTATTCATTAACTTATGAGTATGTGTTATATTTTATGATATAAATAATAACCTATTATTAAAAACTGGGGGCCTCTTGCCTCCCAAGAAACTTCAAAGATCAGGGACCACCTGCCTCCCTGAGAGCTTCAAATATCCACGTTTTTTTTAAACCCGAAGATTAACGAAGTTCGAGCGATCGGAGTTTTTTTTAAACCCGAAGATTAACGAAGTTCGAGCGATCAGAGTTTTTTTTAAACCCGAAGATTAACGAAGTTCGAGCGATCGGAGTTTTGTTAAAACCCGAAGATTAACGAAGTTCGAGCGATCGGAGTTTTTTTTTAACCCGAAGATTAACGAAGTTCGAGCGATTGGAGTTTTTTTTAAACCCGAAGATTAACGAAGTTCGAGCGATCGGAGTTTTTTTTTACCCCGAACATTAACAAATCTCGGGAGATCAATTTTGTTTTACTTCAGAAATCAAAGCTCGGGAGATGGAAGATTTATTTAAAAACCCAGACATTAACAAAGCTCGGGAATTCAGATTTGAAGCCTCCCCTCAGAGTTCAGCAATTTTTCGAAGACCACTGTCTGTAAGTACCACCCTCAACTTCAATTAATCTCTCCCCACTGTTTTTGTAAACATTTGAAAAGTCCCCCCACCCCAGACCCAACCCTTGCTGAGAGCGATCCTTTCGGGGTGAGGGGTCACGCCAGACATCACTTGGCTTCACTTGGAGGTCACCACTGATGATGTTACCTTGTCAGGTAATGAAACGTCTGGATATCAAACCTACAGCTCAGCCAGCAAACCTACACCCTCAACCTCAACCTGAGCTACAAACCTTCACAAACCTTGAGAGACACCACTTGAACCAGAGGAAAACCAAACGCTCTTAAAATACTCAGGTCTGGCCGGCGGAATTCCTCAACACTCAACAGTGAAGGACATTTAACTCTTTCACCGCTGTTCACAATCTGTCCCGAGCCGAAACGTGTCACGGCACCAAAATGAAGACCCGCGGCACCTCAAGAGGGGTCACTTGGTTTGAGGTCGGTCAAAAGAGTCGACAAATGCGGTCCGTTCAAAAAGCAAGAGTCGTTAGATACTTGAATTGAGGTACCTTGACGCAATTCTATCCAGCAACATGGAGATTGAAGCTTCTGTGTTCCGCAATGAAGTTGCGCCACTGTTTTGAAAATTACACATTATTTATATGTTTTTTTAAGAAATAATACAGCCTTAATTACAAGAAAGAACAATCACGTTTGCACATTCTCCCCGTGTCTGCGTGGGTTTGCTCCGGTTTCCTCCCACAGTCTAAAGATGTGCAGGTTAGTTGAATTGGCCAGGCTAAATTGCCCATAGTGTGAGGTGCAGGAGTAAGTGTAGACCATGAGACATAGGAGTGGAAGTAAGGCCATTCGGTCCATCGAGTTCACTCTGCCATTCAATCATAGCTGATGGGCATTTCAACTCCACTTATCCGCATTCTCCCTGTACCCCTTAATTCCTTGTGACATCCAGAATTTATCAATCTCTGCCTTGAAGACATTTAGCGTCCCGGCCTCCTCTGCACTCTGCGGCAATGTATTCCACAGGCCCACCACTCTCTTGCTGAAGAAATGTCTCCGCATTTCTGTTCTGAATTTACCCCCTCTAAGTGTGAGGCTGTGTCCATGGGTCCTAGCCTCCCTGCTTAACGGAAACAATTTCCTAGCGTCCACCCTTTCCAAGCCATGTATTATCTTCAAAGTTTGGGAGAAGATTTGTAGCTCAGGTGCTCGTTGTTGTGGTTCTGTTCGCTGAGCTGGGAGTATGTATCAGTTCAAGGTTAGTTCAAATGGTAAATTACTGTGACAGGATTCATTTCATGAAAACTCTATTATCCTCTTATCTGTGAATCCCCCATGAGATTCCTAGCATCATGAACATCAGCCATAAGCCAATTCGATTCAGTCCATGTGACATCAAGGAATGACTGAAGGCACAGGATGTTGCAATGGTCATGAACCCATCTAAAATGCCTGTAACAGCACTGGGACAAGATGCAATGCAGTACCAAAGCAAGAGTGGTGCAGAAAACTCTCTCCAACCCATGACATGGACGCTCAGGGGAAGCAAAAGAATCGGCACATAAGAAGCTCCCAGCCCAACTCCAACACACTGACTGGGAACCATATCCCCATTCACACAGTCAGAGAGTTGGACAGCACGGAAACAGGTCCTTTGGTGCAACTCTTCCATACCGACCAGATATCATCATTTAATCGAATCCCATTTGCCAGCATTTGGCCCATATCCCACATTTACGATTGTAATCATGTTTTGAAGGAGACAGGGTGAGGTGTGTCACAAAGGTGGTCTGTAAAAATGGTAATATGGAACACTGCTGCCTCACAGCGCCACGGACTCGGGTTCGATTTCATCCTCAGGTGACTGTCTGCATGGAATTTATTCATTCTCCCCATGTCTGCTTGGGTTTCCTCTGGGTGCTCCAGTTTCCTCCCACAATCCAAAGATATGCAGGTTAGGGTGAATTGGCCATGCTAAATTGTCTGAGCTGAAAATGTGTTGCTGGAAAGGCGCAGCAGGTCAGGCAGCATCCAAGGAGCAGGAGAATCGACGTTTCAGGCATGAGCCTTTCTCTCACAGACAAGACCTCCCTCCGGATCCTCCACTTCACACTTGCAGCCATGCACCCCTACCGATATTCCCTGCCATTAGCCCAACCCCAGCTCAGGACAACACTGTCACAGACATTCCAGCATCTGCAGTCCTCACTTTCTCCATGCTAAATTGTCCCATAGTGACCAGGGATGTGCAGGTTAGGGTGGATTGGCAACTCTAAACTGTCCCATAATGCCCAGGCATGTACAGGTTAGGGTGGATTGGCCATGGTAAGTTGTCCCATAGTGTCCAGGGATATGCAGATTAGTTGTTCAGGGTGAGGACCAGTTCAGTCAAACAAATGAGAGTGTCGTTGGAAGGGTACTATTGGGGAGAGGTAGAAGCGGAGGGCTTGGAGGCCCTGGTCATGGCAGATGGAAGTGTAGAGGGATTGGATATCCATGGTGAAGATATAACTGTTAAGGGTGAGGACCATTCCTGATGAAGCGCTTTTGCCAGAAACGTCAATTTTCCTGCTCCTCGGATGCTACTTGACTTGCTGTGCTTTTCCAGCACCACTCTAATCTAGACTCATGTGCAGATCAGTGTAGAGTAGTAAGGGAATGGGTCTGGGTGGCTTCCTCTTCGGTGGGCTGGTGTGGACTTGATGGGCCAAAGGGCCAGTTTCCACACTGTAGGGATTCTGTAGATTCTATGGGAACAGATTGGGGTGAGAAGTATGTTATATCACCTTTCACACTTATTTTTATTAGATTACGAGACGATCTTTTCTGGATGTTTCAGTTTTATTATCAAAGGGGTGTCAGCCTCTGCTCTGTAACAGATAGACCAAACCATGAGCCAACATTTCATGATGTAGATCACCTCAGAGACAACACACCAGACAGCAGCAGCTGACATTACAAATAAGCTGCAATCAAAGCTGCAACTGCTCGAGCAGTGATGACAGATCCAGACACAATCACTGGGCGAGTTACAGAAGCTGACAGCTCCATGATGTTTGATGTGTCCTTCTTTATGATTCGGTGAAATTCATCCTAAAAACATTCAACTGCATTTATATTTGCTGTTAATATCTCCATCATGTCTTTTGATGTCACAGATTCATGATTGAGATTGGAGTTGTTCACACTGTCATGTTGGACCATCAGATACAGGAGCAGAATTGGCCCATCGAGTCTGCTTCCCATTGGATCATGTCAGTCATGGTTCTCAACTCCATTCTCCTGCCTTCTCCCCCTAACCTATGGTCCCCTCACTAATCGAAAACTAATCCGTCACTATATTGAATACACTCAGTGACATAGCCTCCATAGCCTTCTGCAGCAGTGAGTTGTACAGAGGCACCACTCTCTGGCTGAAGAAACTCTTCCTCATCTCAGTTCAAAAGGGTCGCTCCTTCACTCTCAGGCTGTGCCCTCGGGTCCTAGTCTCTCCTCCTTGTGGAAGTATCTCCACCACGTCCATTTTATCCAGGCCTGTCAGAATTCTTTAAGTTTCAGTGAGATCATCCTCATCCTTCTGAACTCCATCGAGAACCGATCCAGAGTCCCCAGGTGCTCTGAGAATAATGATCGATTTTTGTACGTTAAAACCTCCAAAGGGATTTCATAAATACATTAGTACATTGAAAAGGGTAACTTAGGAGAAACTAGGGCCCATCAAAGATCAGCAAGGCACCACCCGTGTGGAGCCACAGGAGATGGGGGAAGGTACTGAAGGAGTATTTTGCATCAGTGTTTACTGTGGAGAAGGACATGGAAGTCATAGAATGTGGTGTCTTGTTGAAAAATGTGCGTATTCCAGAGGGGGATGTGCTGGACAGTCTTAAAATGCATAAAAGTGGATAAATGTCCAGCACCCGTTGAGGTGTACCCTCGAACTCTGGAGGAATGTCAAGAAGTGATTGCAGGACCCCTTGCTGCAATATTTGCACCATCAATAGTCACAGGTGTAGTGCCAGATGCCTGGAGTTTGGCTTTTTCAGAAAGATGGTAAGGAAGTGTAGCCCATGGAAGTGTAGACCAGTGAGCCTGTCATCGGTGGGAGGCAAGTTGTTGGAGGGAACCTGAGGGATAGTATTTAAATGCATTTAGAAAGGCAGGGAGTGATTAGGGATAGTCAGCATGGCTTTGTGCATGGGAAATCATCTCACAAGCTCAACTGAGTTTTTGTGAAGAAGTAACAAAGTGGATTGATGAGGGCAGAGTGGTATATGTGATATCTATGGACTTCAGTAAGGTGTTCAATAACGTTCACCTTGGGAGGCTGGTTAGCCAGGTTAGATCTCATGGAGTACAGGGAAGACCAACCATTAGGATACAGAACTGGCTTGAAGGTAGAAGACAGGGGGTGGTTGTGGTCAGAGGTTTTTCAGACTGGAGACATGTGAACATTTGTATGCATCAAGGATCGGTGCGGGGTCCACTGCTTTTCATCATTTATACAAATGATTTAGATGTGAACACTGGGGCCACAATTAGTAAGTTTACAGATGACACCAAAATTGGAAGTGTAATAGACAGCAGCAAATAAAGTCACCTCAGAGTACAATGGGACCTTGATTCGATGGGCCAGTTGACTGAGGAGTGGCAGATGCAGTTTAATTTAGATAAATGTGAAATGTTGCATTTTGGAAAAGCAAATCAGAGCAGGACTATACGTTTAATGGTAAGGTGCTGGGGAATATTGCTGAACAAAGAGACCTTGGAGTGCAGGTTCATAGTTCCTTGAAAGCGAAATCACAGTAGATAAGCGAGTGAGGAAAGTGTTTGGTACGCTTTCCTTTATTGGACAGACCATAGTGTATAGGATTTGGGATGTCATGTTGCAGCTGTACAGGACATTGGTTCGGCCACTTTTGGAATACTGTGTGCAATTCTGGTCGCCTTCCTGTTCGAAGGATGTGGTGAAACTTGAAAGGGTTCAGAAAAGATTTATAAGGATGCTGCCAGGGTTGGAGGATTTAAGCTATAGGGAGAGGCTGATTTGGCTGGGGCTGTGTTCCCTGGAGCATTGGAGGCTGAGGGGTGACCTTGTAGAGGTTTATAAAATTATGAGGGGCATGGGTAGGATAAATAGACAAAGTCTTTTCCCTGGGGTTGGGGAGTCCAGAACTAGAGGGCATAGGTTTAGGGTGAGAGGGGAAGACATAAAAGAGACGTCAGGGGCAACGTTTTCACCCAGAGGGTGGTACTTATTTGGAATCCGCTGCCAGAGGAAGTGATGGAGGCTGGTACAATTGCAACATTTAGATTACTTACAGTGTGGAAACAGGCCCTTCGGCCCAACAAGTCCACACCGACCCGCCGAAGCGTAATCCACCCATACCCCTACATTTACCCCCTACCTAAAATACGGACAATTTAGCATGGCCAATTCACCTGACCCACACATCTTTGGACTGTGGGAGGAAACCGGAGCACCCGGAGGAATACCACGCAGACACGGGGAGAACGTGCAAACTCCACACAGTCAGTTGCCTGAGGCGGGAACTGAACCCGGGTCTCAGACGCTGTGAGGCAGCAGTGCTAACCACTGTGCCACCGTGCCGCCCACCACGGCTCACCAAGGGATTTGGATTTGGATGGGTATATGAATAGGAATGGTTTGGAGGGATATGGGCCGGGTGCTGGCAGGTGGGACTAGATTGGGTTGGGATATCTGGTCAGCATGGACGGGTTGGACCGGAGTATCTGTATCTGTGCTGTACATCTCTGTGACTCTATGACTGACAGTCAGGAAGGGACTGAAGGGTATTTGGATTTCCAAATGGCACCAGATCAGGACAGGCTTAGATTGTGAAACAGATTTGACACAGATTGATTGGAAAGTAAATTGTGAAGAGGAGGTACGGGGTTTTTCAACTTCAGAGACAAAGCCCAGCAATGAAGCTGAAGTACAAAGGGATCTGGGAGTGCTCGCCCAGGATTCTCTAACGGTCAACTGGAAGGTGGAGTCCGTGATTAAGGAAGCGGAGTGTAATGTTGTTATTTAACTCAGGAGGGTTGGAATATAAAAGCAGCTTCTGAGACTTCATAAAGTTCTAGTTAGGCCCCATTTAGAATACTGTGTCCAATTTTGGGCCCCACCCCTCAGGAAGGACACACTGGCACTGGAACGTGTCCGGCAGAGATTCACACGGATGATCCCTGGAATGCTAATCCTAGGATACGATGAATGGCTGAGGATCATGGGATTGTATTCATTAGAGTTTAGAAGTTTGAGGAGAAATCTAATAGAAACTTATAAGATAATGCATGGCTTAGAAAGGGTGGATGCTAGGAAGGTGTTTCCATTGGGAGGGGAGAGTAGGATCCATGGGAGAGTGCAGGGAAGTGGAGTTGAAATGCCCATCAGCCATGATTAAATGGCGGAGTGCCCTCAATGGGCCGAATGGCCTTACTTCCACCCCTATGTCTTCTGGTCTTAATTGAACAGGCTGGTGCAGTTAGGAGGACAAATAATGCAGGAGCAGATCTTACCAGGGATTGGAGGAAGAGAGTCAGGAAAAGGCATCAGGTTATTACAGCCTGCAGTGAAACTTGACCAGGGACCAATTCTGTTTTGCTGCAAACAGTTCCAAACGTGTCTGAGCCTGGAGCTCCCTCCAATCTGAAAGCCGCATTAACCTCTGCCCTGTATTCTGTCTCTGAGCCGATGGTGTATCCGTTCTGTCACTGACCCTTTAGTCCCACGGGCATCAATGTTTCTCTCGGTCCCAATTGGAGACCTTCTCTCATCCACGTGAAGGAATTAGACCTTGAGCATTCCACTGACACTGTCTCCCATCAATCTTCATGGGATCCCCATGGCAGAGGGTAAAGAGCAAGGAAGGCCTTGCTGTGAGGGTTTTACTGAGACACCATCAGGAATCCTGGGGACCATGTCCCTCCCCAGACCGAGTGTAAACAGCCTCTGCAAACACACATCCCATTCTCAAGATGGAGCAATGTCTGACTGAAAACAGAGACTGTGGTGCTTCCCTGATACAGTCCCAGAGAGTTCTCAGGGTGTGATGTTCTGGAGGACATTGAACTGAAACAGAGAAACCAGGAGCAGGAGGAGGCCATTCAGCCCCTCTGATCCTGCTCTCCCATTCAGTACGATGACGGCTGATCCTCTATCTTGACTTTCTCTCCATACTCCGTGATGTCTTTAATCTGGAAAAGGATCATCAGGCTCTTTCCTGAATATATCCAGGGAGTTATCCTCCGCACTTTCACACATTCAGACCCAGGGAGGTTTTGTCCCTGAGGGAGGGCAGGTTCAGATCTGCAGGAAGAATAGAGAAAGCAGAACGCTTCTGTTTAAAGTGGTGAGAAAACCTGAAATTAATATCTAGGGGGTTCAGCTGATCTTGTACACATATGTCAGAGAGTTAACCCAATGATAGTGTCAGGAAATAGGAGGACAAGCATTATTTCAATGTAAGGGGACTAACAGGGAAGGTGGATGGACTCAGGGCATGGTTAGAAACATGGGGCTGGGATATCATAGCGATTACAGAGACGTGATTCAGGGATGGACAGGACTGGCAGCTTAATGTTCCCTGATACCAATCCAATAGGGCAGGATAGGAAGGTGGGGCAAGACAGGGGAGGGAATGGCATTGTTGATCAGGGATAATATCACGGCTGTACTTGGGGAGGATATTCCTGAGAATACATGGAATGAAATTATTTGGGTGGAACTGAGAAATGAGAAAGGGATGATCACCTTATTGGGATTGTATTACAGACTGCAGGAGAAAGTGAGGACTGAAGGTGCTGGAGATCAGAGTCGAGAGTGTGGTGCTGGAAAAGCACAGCAGGTCAGGCAGCATCCAAGGAGCAGGAGAATCGACGTTTCGGACGTTTCACTTTCCTGATGAATGGATGATACCCGAAAAGGCAATTCTCCTGCCCATCGGATGCTGACAGACCTGCTGAGCTTTTCCAGCACCACACTCATGTACTATACCCTTATTCAGCAGGAAATCGAAGTGTCTATTAGTTTTAAAACAGCGATGGAAAAGGATAGGCTGGGTCTGCAAGTTAAAGTTCTAAATGGGAGGAAGGCCAATTTTGACGGTATTCTACAAGAACATTAAAAAGTTCAGTGGGGGAGCTGGGGGAGGGATGATTTGCAGATAAAGGGATGGCTGGAAAATGGGAAGCTTTGGAAAATGAGGTGACGAGAGTCCAGGGAGAATACGTTGCTGTTAGGGGGAATGGTAAGGAAAGGTAAGGTATAGGGAAAGCTGGATGACGAGAGAAATTGAGGTTTTGGTTAAGAAAAGAAGCATATGACAGGGATAGATAGCAGAAATCAAGTTTATCCTTGGAAGAGTATAATGGCAGCAGGAGTATCCTTAAGAGGGAAATCAGGAGGGCAAAAAGGGGACATGAGATAGATTTGGCAAATAGGGTTAAGGAGAATTCCCAAGGGATTGTATCAATACATTAATGACAAAAGGGTAACTAGGGAGACAATAGGGCTGCTCAAAGATCAGCAGGGCAGCCTATGAGTGGTCCTGCAGGAGATGGGGGTAGATATTAAATGAGTATTTTGCATCAGTGTTTACTGTGTTTTCAGAGTGGAGGCCTGTGACCAGTGGTGTGCCACAAGGATCAGTGCTGGGTCCACTGCTTTTTATCACTTACATAAATGGTTTGGATATGAATGCAGGAGGTATAGTTAGTAAGTTTGCAGATGACACCAAAATTGGAGGTGTAGTAGACAGTGAAGAAGGTTAGCCCAGAGTACAACGGGATCTTGATCAGAGGGGCCGATGGGTCAAGGGGTGGCAGGTGGAGTTTAATTTAGATCAATGTGAGGTGCTGCATTTGGAAAGGCAAATCAAGGTGTTATACACTTAATGGTCAGGTCGAGGGGAGTGTTGCTGAACCAAGAGACCTTGGCATGCAGCTTTATATCTCCTGGAAAGTGGAGTCACAAACAGATAGGATAGTGAAGAAGGCATTTGGTATGCTGTCCATTATTGGTCAGAGTATTGAGTATAGGAGTTGGGAAGTCACATTGCAGCTGTACAGGACATTGGTTCGGCCACTTTTGGAATATTGTGTGCAATTCTGGATGATGTTGCAGTCAGAAATGTGAAGGATAGGCATTCCCCAAGCAGAGACACAGAGTTCAACTCAGTTTCAACTGTCTCCATCAAACGTATCCCACACCCAGACACAAACAACCTCTCGACTGTGCTACAACAGGGTCGGTATTTCACTGGCTCTGTATTCTCAAGTGGAACTGTACTCTTCCACAAATTCAGCTCCGAGTTCTTTGTTTGATTCTCTCTGTTCTGCTGTCATTCTCTGATGGATTCCTGGATCTGAATGTCCTCATGAACAGGGCCATGTCCTGCTCCTGAACACAGCGTCTGATTTCATTGCGGTGTGTGATAGAGGAGCCCCTTGGTGTCAGGGGGAGGTCAGTCTCTCTCATGTATAATCTCACTATCACTCTCTTGCACACAATCTCTCTCTCACTTTCTGTCTCTCTCTTTCCTCATCTCCAGTAGATGATCTTGCTTTCGTTCTTGTATCCAAACGAACCAAGGGACATGAGGGGGAGAATGGGATTAGAGAATTGCACTCGATGATCGCACTCACACTCTCACACTGTCTCATATACGTACACTCACACATGCAAGTGACTCTGTGTGTGTGTGTGTGTGTGAGAGAGACCATGTGTGTGTGTGCGCGTAAGTGACTGTGTGTGTGTGTGTGTGTGTGTGTGTGTGTGTGTGTTTGTGTGTGTGTCAGTGTCAGTCGGGCCCTGTATTATTGTGTAATTAAAACCTTTCATCTGGTACTTATTATGACATGAAAAATGACTTTCTGGCTCCGTGTATACAGATCACAGAAAGCTAACGGGCGAGACTCTCGGATGGTTTGTTGCTTCCCGGGTGCCAGGGTCCGAGACGTCTCGGACCGTGTCTTCAGAATCCTTAAGGGGGAGGGTGTGCAGCCAGAAGTCATGGTGCACATTGGCACCAACGACATAGGTAGGAAGAGGGGTGGGGAGGTCATTCAGGAGCTCAGGGAGTTAGGCTGGAAGCTAAAAGCTAGGACGGACAGAGTCGTCATCTCTGGGTTGTTGCCAGTGCCACGTGACAGTGAGGCAAGGACTAGGGAGAGAGTGCAGTTGAATACGTGGCTGTAAGGATGGTGTAGGAGGGAGGGCTTCAGGTATTTGGACAATTGGACTGCATTCTGGGTAAGGTGGAGTCTGTACAAGCAGGACGGGTTGCACCTGAACCAGAAGGGCACCAATATCCTGGGAGACAGGTTTGCTAGCACTCTACGGGGGGGTTTAAACTAATTTGGCAGGGGGATGGGATCTGGACTTGTAGTCCAGCAAGTAGGTTAGCTGTTTTTCAGGATGTCCAAGAATGTAGGGAGGCTGTGGAGAAGGTAGCACTGACAGGGAATACTTGCGGACACAGCGATGGGTTCAAGTGTGTATACTTCAACGCAAGGAGTATCAGAAATAAGGTGGGTGAACGTAAGGCGTGGATTGGCACTTGGGACTGCGATGTTGTGGCCATCACGGAAACGTGGATAGAAGAGGGACAGGAATGGTTGTTGGAGGTTCCTGGTTACAGAGGTTTCAGTAAGATTAGGGAGGGTGGTAGAAAAGGAGAGGGGGGTGTTAGGACGGGCTACCGTCCCCGTGTTCGTTTGAAGGAGAGGAACACTGGATCTGATTCAAAATATAAGCTGGTTTAATGAGAGAGAGCCGTACAAAATACAGTGAGGTGTTTTCTGCTCACTGGAGAAAGCGCCTTCTGATCTATTGTTCTCTTTGTCTAGCTTTTTAGCCCCTCGCATCCCAGTGCTACATCCTTATTTGGTAGGATACGGTATACTCTTATGGGATTGGTCCCAAAGCTGATAACATTCTGTTACCTCAGTATGAGCTACGTGCAATCTAACACGGTTTCAATGTCCTGTTATCTGTTCACCCGCCCTGGGGCCTCATTATGCCATCAGCTTTTCAGTCTGTTCTTAGTGTAACATAATGGCTTACTGTTGTCTAGTGAAGCTAACAATTTCCAGACTTGCTAATACTACCTTACGTGAGCACTACCTAACAATAAAGTTTCTTAACACAACCTAACCTTAATAATGCTTCCTAACAGTGAGGGGTGCTGTTGCTAATTAGAAATGGTATAACGCCTGCAGAAAGGCAGTTGGAGGGGGATCTGCCTGTGGAGGTAGTATGGGCTGAAATCAGAAATAGGAAAGGAGCAGTCACCTTGTTGGGTGTTTACTATAGGCCCCCGAATAGCAGCAGAGATGTGGAGAAACAGATTAGGAAACAGACTTTGAAAAGGTGCAGAAGCCACAGGGTAGTAGTCATGGGCAATTTCAACTTCCCAAATATTGATTGGAAGCTCTTTAGATCAAGTAGATTGGTCGGGGTGGTGTTTGTGCAGTGTGTCCAGGAAGCTTTTCTAACTCAGTATGTAGATTGTCCGACCAGAGGGGAGGCCATATTGGATTTGGTACTTGGTAACGAACCGGGACAAGTGATGGGCTTGTTAGTGGGTGAGCATTTTGGTGATGGTGACCACAGTTCTGTGACTTTCACCTTGGTTATGGAGAGAGATAGGTGCGTGCAACAGGGTAGGTTTTACAATTGGGGGAAGGGTAAATACGATGCTGCAAGACAAGATCTGAGGAGCATAAGTTAGGAGCATAGGCTGTCATGGAAGGATGTCGTTGAAATGTGGAACTTTTTTAAGGAACAGATAAGACATGTCCTTGATATGTATATAACTGTCAGGCAGGAAAGAGATGGTCGTGTGAGGGAACCCAGGTTGACGAGGGAGGTTGAATGTCTTGTAAAGAGGAAGAAGGAGGCTTACATAAGGTTGAGGAAACAAGGTTCAGACAGAGCGTTGGAGGGATACAGGATAGCCAGGAGGGAGCTGAAGAAAGGGATTAGGAGAGCTAAGAGAGGGCATGAAAAATCTTTGGCGGGTAGGATCAAGGATAATCCCAAGGCCTTTTATGCGTATGTGAGAGACATGAGAATGACGAGAATGAGGGTAGGTCCGATCAAGGACAGTAGTGGGAGACTGTGTATTGAGTCGGAAGAGATAGGAGAGGTCTTGAATGAGTACTTTTCTTCAGTATTTACAAATGAGAGGGACCGTATTGTTGAAGAGGAGAGTATGAAACAGACTGGTAAGTTAGAGGAGATACTTGTTAGGAAGGAAGATGTGTTGGGCATTTTGAAAAACTTGAGGATAGACAATATCCTGACGGGATATATCCTAGGATTATGTGGGAAGCAAGAGAGGAAATTGCAGAGCCGTTGGCAATGATCTTTTCGTCTTCACTGTCAATGGGTGTGGTACCAGGGGACTGGAGAGTGGCGAATGTTGTGCCCCTGTTCAAAAAAGGGAATAGGGATAACCCTGGGAATTACAGGCCAGTTAGTCTTACTTCGGTGGTTGGCAATGTAATGGAAAGGGTACTGGGGGATAGGATTCATGAGTATCTGGAAAGACACTGCTTGATTAGGGACAGCCAGCACGGATTTGTGAGGGGTAGGTCTTGCCTTACAAGTCTTATTGAATTCTTTGAGGAGGTGACCAAGCATGTGGATGAGGGTAGAGCAGTGAATGTAGTGTACATGGATTTTAGTAAGGCAATTGATAAGTTTTCCTATGGTAGGCTTATGCGGAAAGTCAGGAGGCATGGGATAGTGGGAAATTTGGCCAGTTGGATAGAGAACTGGCTAACCGGTTGAAGTCAGAGAGTGGTGGTAGATGGTAAATATTCAACCTGGAGCCCAGTTACAAGTGGAGTTCTGCAGGGATCAGTTCTGGGTCCTCTGATGTTTGTAATGTTTATTCATGACTTAGAAGAGGGAGTCAAAGGGTGGGTCAGTAAATTTGCAGACAATACGCAGATTGGTGGAGTTGTGGATAGTGAGGAGGGCTGTTGTCAGCTGCAAAGGGACTTAGATATGATGCAGAGCTGGGCTGAGGTGTGGCAGATGGAGTTCAACCCTGTCAAGTGTGAGGTTGTCCATTTTGGAAGGATAAATAAGAATGCGGAATACAGGGTTAACGGTAGGGTTCATAGTAAGGTGGAGGAGCAGAGGGATCTTGGGGCCTATATTCATAGCCCTTTGAAAGTTGCCACTCAGGTGGATAGAGCTTGTAAGAAGGCCTATGGTGTATTAGCGTTCATTAGCAGAGGGATTGAATGCAAGAGGTGATGTTGCAGCTGTACAGGACCTTGGTAAGGCCACATTTGGAGTACTGTGTGCAGTTCTGGTCGCCTCATTTTCGGAAAGATGTGGAAGCTTTGGAGAGGATGCAGAGGAGATTTACCAGGGTGTTGCCTGGAATGGAGAATAGGTAGTACAAGGATAGGTTGAGAGTGCTAGGCCTTTTCTCATTGGAACGGCGAAGGATGAGGGGTGACTTGATAGAGGTTTATAAGATGATCAGGGGAATAGATAGAGTAGACAGTCAGAGACTTTTTCCCGGGGTAGAACAGAGTGTTACAAGGGGACATAAATTTAAGGTGAAGGGTGGAAGGTATAGGGGGTTGTCAGGGGTAGATTCTTTACCCAGAGAGTGGTGGGGACATGGAATGCGCTGCCTGTGGGAGTGGCAAGGTCAGAATCATTGGTGACCTTTAAGCGGCAATTGGATAGGTACATGGATAGGTGCTGAAGCGAGGGCAAATGTTCGGCACAACATCGTGGGCCGAAGGGCCTGTTCTGTGCTGTATTGTTCTATGTTCTGTGTTCTTTTAATGCGATGGTGTCACCAAATATTTGGAGAACATCTTATGATTTGCCAATTAATCCCAAGGGATGGGAGATGGGAAATGAGGAAGCCTTCCTGCATTGTACAGGGATCATGGACACCATGAACCAACTCAAAAAGGCTAACAGGTGGATGTGATAGTTTGCAGATCCTATGGGATTGGATAGAGTTACAGACAGAGACACAGACACTGACCAAGGGATAGGGTTTGTGAGAAGGATATTTCGATGCAGAGATGGTAAGTAAAACATTATCCGATTCTGAAATCTAATCAAGAAGTGTGGGGTGGTTTATATAAAGAATAACAGGTACCTGGGAGTGAGTTACCGACTGGAATCTAATGAAGGGGTTTGAGGTGGTTTATATCTGGTAGAACAGGTACCTCGCAGTGAGCTTCAGACTGAAATTTAGCATGGCCAATCCGCCCTAACGTGCACATTTTTGGATTGTGGGAGGGAAGTGAAGCCTTTTCTGCAAACACCTGCAGTTTGTGTCTATTTGATGTTTAAACTTCCTGCACAATTCCCATGTATCAGGAGGTCTGCGCTGGTGAATGCAACCTTCTTTGGCGATATCACAACAACATCTCTCACCATGAGTCAGATGCCTGACCATCCAGAGACCCAGAAATTCAGGCCAGTGCAATTCTGAGCGAATCCAGCTCCTCTTTTACTGAGAAAGCAGTGTGGTGGCTGGATTGCTGTGCAGACTGATGCCAACAACACCGTTTCAATCCCTGTCCCAACTGTGCCAGTTTAGGCAGGTCTGACTCCCAGTATTGACCCAGACACTGATGTGGGGTGGGGCTAATTATTTCTGATGGTTTCCCCTCGTTCAGATAGAGAGACAGCTATGGTCCATTCAAGGGGCAACACCTCCTTCCTTGTTAACCAACAAACCCCCCGGTTCATTTGACAATATGAGTGCAAACAAAAACAAAAAGAACAAATTAAGAAATTATTGTAAACCATTTGAGGTAAGGTCAAAACTTCATCAAAGTATGAACAGCTGAGGCACTCGTGCCCACTCCCTGGTATGTCAATGTGAACAGGGTTCACCTGCCCACTATCACAGTGATGTCACCCAGCCCCTGCAGGTCTGCCCATCTCATTATGGCTTTAAGTTGCTACAAGCCGGTTTATAAGGCATAACAGTATTACTGAAGGTTCTGCCATCCAGATCAATACACAGACGAAACCAGAATACACCTCATCAACCTTATAGTTTGCATTAATACATGAAGAATATAATTGCTTGATTAAGACAGTTGCAAAGCCAATTAAGAGTAAGAAACCAATCCAGCTTTGTATTGCTCCTTCCAAGGGTCGAGCTGTCCTAACCCAGCAATGGTTACTGGCTGGAACAGACTCGACTCCAACCCTGTCACCTCTTCAATTTGACATGTTACCGAGTAACGTGTGGAACGGATGTAACGGGTGCAATGGGTTGAAGGGCTTCCTCACTCGATACTGTTTCACTGTGTTCTGAAAGATTCAGGACAGATTGCAGATTTGAAGGTGCCACATTGGATTCCATTGCCTTCATCACGCTGCGAGCATTTGCAGCTGGTGTGTTCGTTGACATCATTGTAGTTGAGAGATCACATAAGCACCGAAAAGGGGAGAAACAAAGAAAACACTTTGGTTAAAAAAAATCTTTGCAATGCCAGAGACAAGCTTCATTGACAGTAGAACTCCATTATCAATTGAGGCAGTGGATGTTTTAAGTGACATGTAATTAAATTCTTCGGCACAATATACAGACTAGTTCCAAAGACTGGACATGTTCTGCAGTGAACGTCAAATGAGGATCTGCTACTGGTTTCAGTTCTCTCACATTGTTTCTTGGTCTTTGTTCTCAAAACACTCCCTCATTTCTCAGCGAGAGTTGACTTTGAGGTTTGCACTGAATCATTCTACATTGCTGCTTGAGGAATGAATGATTAATGTGCTTTCTTGATCATGGTGTAGGATTAGACTCTGAGATTGTAATTGGGCGGGAGACTAAGATTTATAAGACTAAGCTTTGGAACATCTGACCCCAGATCTCTTGAGAACTCGGGAGTTCCCCTTTTCTTTTCATTCTCCTTCTGTGGAGCTCCTTGGGAACTTTTGATTTGAGGGAAAGGCATTTGGGGTGGCACAGTGTCTCAGTGGTTAACACTGCGGCCTCACAGCACCAGGGACCCGGCTGTGATTCCAGACTGCAGTGATTGTCTGTGTGGAGTTTGCATGTTCTCTCTATGTCTGCGTTAACACCTCAGGTGCTCCAGTTTCCTCCTACATACCAAAGATATGAAGACTGGGTAGATTGACCATGCTAAATTGGCCACAGTGTCTAGGGAGGTGCACACGAGATGGATTAGCCATTGGAAATGCTGGGTTACAGGGATACTGGAGCAGGGCTGGGTCTAGGTGGGATGCCCTTCGGAGAGTCAGTGTGGGACTCAGTGGGCCGAATGTCGTCTTTCTGCACTGTAAGGGTTCAATGATATATCAGTGTGTAACCATTGATTGGTTAGCAAACTGATTCCAGGAAGTGAATGGGTATTGGTGTCCCCATCTGAGCGTAAATAACTACTTGTTGGACACTTCAGTGTCTTTGGGATAATTGAGGATTGAGTTCAACATCAGAGAAATCCCAAAAATAAATGAAAACAGAACAGACTTACCGTGAGCAATGCACAAACAGATAATGGTGAAAGCAAGAACCAACTTCATTGTCAAGCTTCGATGGGGTCTGTCAGAGACACAGATCAGTCACTTCTGTCTGTTATTGAGCTGCTGTTGTCTTCCTGATCACAGCTGTCCACTCCTCACTGCAGATACTCACTTGGTGTCTGCTTTATATTGAGACAGAACCATGACTCATGATGTTACACACATCTCAACTGACCTAATTATTATTCCTGTCAAATTACTTGTGAAGTAAATCACGCGATTAGTCAATCTTCTGGAAGATTCCTCTGTGGTCACAGCCAATGGAAGTTGGACAGGACAGGATGCCATTGTATTGGAGGCATTTTGGAGAACGTTCTCCAGATAATTCCAGAGATGAAAGGTTTGTCCTCTGAGGCGATATTGAGCAGTTAAGGCCCAGGTTTACACGAGTTTGGAAGGACCTGAAGAAATCGAATTGAGGAACATAAGATGCAAAAGGAGACCGATAAAGTCAACGTGGAGCAGAGATTTTCCCTCGTGAGTCGATCTCGGTTTTCAGTTTAAGGGAAAGTCACAGCAAATGTAAAACAGAGATCAGGAGGATTTATTTCTGTCAAACGGGTTGCGATTCTGTGGCATTCAGTACCCCAGAGTGCAATGAATGCTGGGACACTGAATAAATTTAAGGAGGAGATGGGCACATTTTTAATTAGTAACAGGTTAAAGGGCTTTGGAGACCAGGCAGAAAAGTGGTGTTGAAGTTGAGATGAGAACAGCCGTGATCGTATTGTATGGTGGACCAGGCTTGAGGGGCTGAATGGACTGCTCCTACTCCTATATCTTTTGGCCTTATGGACATTGAATGATACAGAAGAGAAATGAGATGTGGAACTGGACTGGATGGGGTTTCGATTGAGGGTTATGAGGAGAAGGTCAGGATCTTCCAACCCAGAGCGCATTCTGCTAGTCACTGTATTGACCAAACAGAATCGATTGGCCTGATTCAAATTTAAACAAAAGCTTTACAGTTAACTGCTCTCTGGTGAATTCTCCAGCACATCGCCATGACCAATCAGTGTATTTGTCACGAGCACCCTCTCCACATCTCGTCTAAATTGGTGTTCTCTTTGAGGCTTGGCTTTCTTGTGATTCTGTCCTGATGAGTACAAGACCAATATCTTTGAAAGCACATTTCTTTCCTCAGTAACGTATAGCTGAACGATTGATCGGATTTTGCTGCCTCAGTACAGGGACGCACATTCACAAAAACTGACTCAGATACAGTTTGTCAATCATACCTTGCTCAATGACCCTGTTCACGGTCAAATACCAATTTCCAGATTCCGTTAGTTAGATTCACAGTTGGTGAGCAATAATTGTGAAATTTTCAGATTCATTTTGAAGTAATAGTCTCAATAAGTATTGAACCCTTGATTCTGACAACACAGTTTTGGTCCCTGCACTGACAGAAGGATGTGAATGCATTAGAAGTAGCTCAGTGAAGGCTTACTCGACTCGTACCTGGAATGAGTGGGTCACCTTATGAGGATAGGCAAGGCAGGCTGGGTCTGTATCCTCTGGAGTTTACAGCCATAGAGTTGCAGACTCTTTGGTCCATCTTACCCTTGCTGACCGGATATCCCATGGTCCTGTAGTCCCATTTTCCAGCATTTGCCCCATCTCCCTCTCAATTCTTCATATTCATGGACCCATCCAGATGCCACTTAAATGTTGAAATGTTACCCACCTACAACACTTCCTCTGGCAGCTCGTTCCATACCTGCACCACCTTCAGCATGAAAGAGTTACCCATGGGGTCCCTTTTATATCTTTCCTCTCTCACTTTAAACCTATTCCCTCTGGTTTGGACTCCCCTGCCCTGGTATAAAGATCTTGGCCACTCACCCAATGCATGCCCCTCATGACCCCATGGAATGAGGTCAACCCCCTGCCTTCAATGCTCCAGGAGAAAAAGCCACAGCCAGTTCAGCCTCTCCCAACGGTCAGAAGTGAATCATTTCAAACAGGGATCTTGATCAGATGGGCCGAAGGCCTGAGAAGTGGCAGATGGAGTTTAATTTAGATCACTGTGAGGTGCTGCAAATTGGGAAAGAAACCTGAGCAGGACTTATAGACTTCATGGTAAGTTCTTGGGGAGTGTTGCTGAACAAAGAGACCTTGGAGTGCAGGTTCATAGCTCCTTGAAAATGGAGTTGCAGGTAGATAGGGTAGTGAAGAAGACATTTGGTATGCTTTCCTTTATTGTTCAGAGTATTGAGTACAGAGTTGGGAGGTCATGCTGCTGCTGTACAGGACATTGGTTTGGCCACTTTTGGAATATTGCGTGCAATTCTGGTCTCCGTCACATCGGAAGGATATTGTGAAACATGAAATGGTTCAGAAAAGATTTACAAGGATGTTGCCAGGGTTGGAGGACTTGAGCTACAGGGAGAAGTTGAATAGTCTGGGGCTGTTTTCCCTGGAGCATCAGAGGCTGAGGGGTGACCTTGCAGCGGTTTGTAAAATCATAAGGTGCATGGATAAATAGACAAAGTCTCTTCCTTGGTGTTGGGTAGTCCAGAACTCGAGGGCATAGGTTCAGAGTGAAATGTGAAGATATAAAATAGACCTGAGGGGCATCGTTTTCATGCAGAGGGTGGTATGTGGAATGAGCTGCCAGAGGAAGTGGTGGAGTCCAGTACGATTGCAACATTTAAAAGGCATCTGGATGGGTACGTGAATTGGGAGGGTTTGGAGGGATATGGGCCGGGTGCTGGCAGGTGGGATCAGATTGGGTTGGGATATCTGGTCGGCATGGACAAGTTGGACTGAAAGGTCTGTACATCTGTATGAACATATGACTCAATATAACATCCTGAGGGGACCTGACAGTGTGCGTGTAGAAAGGATGTTTCCTCTTGTGGGTGAATCTAGATCTCGGGGGTGACGGTTTGGAAATAAGTGAGCACCTGTTTGAAACCGAGATGGGAAAACATTTTTTCTCTCAGAGGGTGAGAGTCTTTGGAATTCCCTTCCTCAACAGGCAGTGGATGCAGAATCTTGCAGTATTTTTAAGGCAAAAATAGATTGATTCTTAATGACCAAGAGTGGGTGGGATTATTGGGGAAGGTGCAGGAATGTAGAGTTGATGTTAAAATCAGATCCGCTGTGATCTTCGTGGAAGGCAGAACAAACGTGAAGGGCCATGTGGCCTACATTTGTTCCTTCTATGGATGTTCTTCCTGATGTGCGATTCTCTGTCAGGAATGTGTTGATCTGCCAATCAGCTCTTGAATATCTCAGAGCCTGAATGGTAAATTCTCTATTAATTATTTGACACAAACATCCCACTTGGAATTTTTCATTGGCAATACCAGTGTTTATCACCCATTCCTAATTTGATGAAGGGCTGTTAAAAATCAACTACATTGTTGTGGGACTGTAAATGTGAGGTGTTGCATTTTGGTCAGACCAATCAGTGCAGGAGCTATGCACTTAATGATAGGGCCCTGCCAGTGTTGCTGAAAGAGAGACCTTGGGGTACAAGGTCATAGTTCATTGAAGTTGGAGTCGCAGGTAGACAGGGTGGTGAAGAAGGTGTTTGGTACGCTGGTCTTGAAAGGTCAGTGCATTGAGTATAGGAGTTGTGATGTCATACTCTGACAGTACAGGACATTGCTTTGGCCATTTTTATAATACTGCCATTAATCTAGTGTCCCTGCTTTCAGAAAGATGTCATTACACTTGAAAGGATGCAGAAGATACTCACAAGGATGTTGCCAGGGTTGGAGGCTTTGAGCTACAGGGAGAGGCTGAACAGGCTGGGGCTGCTTTCTTTGGAGCATCGGAGGCTGAGGGGTGACGTTAAAGTTTATAAAATCATGTGGGACATGAACTGGGTGAGGAGCCAAGATCTTTTTCCCAGGTTAGGTGATTCCAAAACCAAATGGCAAACCTTTAAGGTGAGAGGGGAAAGATTTGAAAGGGACTCAAGGGGCAGCTTTACCGTGTGTGTGTGTAGAATGAGCTGCCAGAAGGGGGGTTGGAGGCTGGTGCAATTGGAGCATTTAAAAGGGTGGGTCCATGAAGAGGAAGGGTTTAGAGAGATATGGTCCCAATGCTGGGAAATGGGATTACATTAAATTAGGACATCTGGTCGGGATGGAAGAGTCGCAGCAAAGGATCTGTTTCCGTGCTGTCCAACTCCATGACTGTATGAATGGTGGTATGGTTCCAAGTCAGTGTGTTGAGTGTCTTGGAGTTGAGCTGATAGCTTATTGAATGCCAATTCTTTTGCTTTCCCTGACTGTCTCAGTCATGGGTTGGGAAGGTTTTCCACAGGACTCTTGCTTTGGTACTGCATTGCATCTTGTCCCAGTGCTGTTGCAGGCATTTTAGATGGGCTCATGACCATTGTAACATCCTGTGCCTTCAGTCATTCCTTGATGTCACATGGACTGAATCGAATTGGCTAATGGCTGATGTTCATGATGCTGGGAATCTCATGGGGGAGACCGAGATGGATCACCCACTTGGCACTTCTGGCTGAAGGTGTTACAGATGCTTCAGCCTCATCTTTTGGACGTGACTGGTTGGGATTCCCCAGGATGTTGGCTGGGTTGGAGCAGTTCAGTGATGAAGTGAGGCTGGCTAAGTTTGGGCTGTTTTCTTTGGAACAGGGAGGATTGAGGGGGGACCTGATAGAGGTGTATAAGAGTATGAGGGGCACGGACAGCCTGGATACAAAGCAACAGTTCCCCTTAATCACAGGGTCAATAACAGTGCGGGGGGAGTTGGGGGGGCTCATTTTAAGGTGAAAGGCAGGAGGGTTTGAGGGGATTTGAGGGTCACTATCACCCAGAGGGTGTTGGGGATCTGGAATGTATTACCTGAGAGGATACTCGATGTCATATCCTTTAAAAAGCACTTGGAGGAGTAGTTGAAATGTCAAGGCTCTGGGTCTAATGCAGGGAAGAGGGGCTGGTGTACACAGTGGTGTTCTACTGGGAAGGCTGATGCCAAGTCGAGTCATTGAGTCAGAGAAATATACACCTGCCAGCACCCGGCCCATATCCCTCCAAACCCTTCCTTTTCCTCCACCCCTTCAGATGTCTTTTAAATGTTGCCATTGTACTAGCCTCCACTACTTCCTCTGGCAGCTAATTCCACACACATACCACCCTCTGTGTGAAAACATCCCTCCGGTCTCTTTCATATCTTACCCCTTCCACCCTAAACCTATGCCCTCTAGGTCTGAACTCTCCCACCCCAGGGGGAGGCTATTTACCATATACACCTTAGCCATGTGCTTCATGATTTTACAAACCTCGACCAGCTCCCCCTTCAGCCTCTGACACTCCAGAGAAAATAGCCCTAGCCTATTCAACCTCTCCCTATAGCTCAAATACTCCAACTGTGGCACCATCCTTGTAAAACTTTTTTGAACTCTTGCAAGTTTCACAACATCCTTCCCTTAGGAAGGAGAGACCAGAATCGCACACAACATTCCAAAAGTGGCTCAAACACTGCCTGATGTAAAATACTCATGATCTTGATGGAACGCAGTTCTCTCCCTCGTTACCCTTTTGTCCTTCATATATTCTTAAAATCCCTTTGGATTCTCGTTAAGCCTATTTGCCACAACTATTTCATGTCCCCTTTGTGCTCTCCTGATTTCCCTCTTAAGTAAGCTCGTATTGCCTTTATACTCTTTTACAGATTGACTCAATCTCTGCTGTCTATCGCTGACACTTTTCCTTCCTTTTCTTAACCAAAACCACAATTTCTCTCATTCCCCCATCATTCCCTTCACCTACCAGCCTTGCCTTTCACAGGAACATACTTCTCTGAACTCTCGTTATCGCACGTCTGAAAACTTTTCATTTTCCAGCTGACCCTTTACCTGCGAACATCTGTCCCCACTCAACTTTTGAATGTTCTTGCCTAATACTGTCAATTGCCCTTCCTCCAAGTTTGAACTTCTACTTTTAGATGTGGTCTCACCTTTTCCATCACTAATTTATTTTAAAACTAACAGATTTACAGTCACAGGCCCCTCAGTGCTCCCCCGCTGACACCTCAGTCACCTGCCCTGCCTTATTTCCCAAGAGAAGATTTTGCAGCTTCTCTTGTAGGTACGTCTCAGTGCTGAATCACAAAATTTTCTTGGACACACTTACATCTAAACTCTTAAAACTATGGCAGTCCCAGTCTATATTTGGAAAGATAAAATCCCTGACCCTATTATTCTTACAGATAACTGAGATCTCCTGAAAACTTTGCTTCACAAATTCCCGCTGACTATTGGGCTCTTCGCAAATATAATCCCAAGAAGGTCATCATCCCTTTCCGATTTCTCAGTTCCACCCAAATAACCTCCTTGGATGCATTTCCAGGAATATCCTCCCTCAATACAGCCATAATGCTATCTCTTATCCAAAACGCTACTCCCCCTCCTCTCTCATCCCCTTTTCTATCCTTCCTACAGCATTTGTATCCTGGAACATTAATGCGCCAATCCTGTCTGTCTCTGAGCCAGGTCTCTGTAATTGCTCTGATGCCCCAGTACCATGTCCCTAACCATGCCCTTCGTTCATCTGCATTCCCTGTTAGGCTTCTTGCATTGAAATAAATGCAGTTTAATTATCAATCCATCTGTTTTTTTTCCTGCTTGCCCTGACTGTTTCTATCACTCCTTTTCCCAACTGTATCAGTCTCAGATTGATCTCTTTCCCCGCTATTTTCCTGGATCCTCCCCGAAATTATTAGATTCAACCCTCCTGAGCAGCTCTTGCAAATCTCTCTGCTTGTATATTAGTCCTACATTACATTATGGAACAAAGCTTAATTAAATTATTACAAAGAAAACTTACTCGAGAAACTTAAAGGGAAGATTGCCATGTGACATGTTCTACCATCTCAAAATTAACATGAGGCAAACACAAGTAACAGATCATTGACATGAATAAACAACTCCCAAAATGCCTCAGATAGGAGATGTTGTCAATACAGGTTTCTTAGTGAAAGCCTTCCCCACGCCACAGCTCCCTTCAGGTGTTAGTGACGCTGTGGGACACCAAATCCCTTGTAAACCTCAAAAGGTTGTCAAATTATTCAGTTTTTGATGTCGTGAAGATGAGTCACATTAGACTCAATGCTAACGGTGTTTCTCTCTCCACACATGCTGCCAGACCTGCTGAGTTTCTGTAATGCTTATTGTGTTTGTTACAGTTTTGATGATCTTATCTTGAAACTGTGGAGAGATTTCAATATTAATATGAACATTACACATCTATATCACTGGTGCATAAAACTCTTATCAATTCCTTACCACCATTTCTTCAGATTGTTTGTTCTTTTCTGTCCAGAATTCCAATTGATGTTTTAAAAAACTCCGGATCCCTCCGAGGCCAATGGCAGGTCATTCTGTGAAAATGTGTGTTTCATCAACATGAATTTGCTGTAACACGATTGAAGAATTGGGGACACTTTTGACAATGTGAACTTTTAAAATGTGTGTTGGCTGCAACATGATTGGCCCCAACACATTAAGTGCTGTTCCTGAAGCGTGATTTTACTGAAACATGGAGTTGCACATGAATGGAGTGCAAGTTTATAGCTCCTTGAAAGTGGAGTTGCAGGTAGATAGGATAGTGAAGAAGGCACTTGGTATGCTTTCCTTTATTGGTCACAGCATCAAGTGTAGGAGTTGGGAGGTCAGGTTGTGGCTGTACAGTGGTTCGGCCACTTTAGGAATATTGTGTGCAATTCTGGTCTCCCTCCTATCGGAAGGATGTTGTGAATCTTGAAAGGGGTCAGAAAAGATTTACAGGGATGTTGTCAGGGTTATAATTTGGAGATGCCGGTGTTGGACTGGGGTGTACAAAGTTAAAAATCACACAACACCAGGTTATAGTCCAACAGGTTTAATTGGTAGCACACTAGCTTTCGGAGCGACGCTCCTTCATCAGGTGGTTGTCTTGAAACATGATGACTATGTCGATATGTGCAATCTTTTTGGAGATCCTCTCCACTTTAAGCGGCGGTTAGTGGTGTCGATAGTAGTCATGAATCACCTGATGAGGGAGCGTCGCTCCGAAAGCTAGTGTGCTACCAATTAAACCTGTTGGACTATAACCTGGTGTTGTGTGCTTTTTAACGTTGTCAGGGTTGGATGATTTGAGCTATAGGGAGAGACTGAATAGACTGGGGCTGTTTTCCCTGGAGCGTCAGTGGCTGAGGGGTAACCTTGTAGAGGTTTATAAAATCATGAGAGTCATGGATAGGATAAACAGGCAGGGTATTTTCCCATTGGTGGAGGAGTTCAAACCCAGAGGGCATAGGTTCAGGATGAGAGGGGAAAGATTTAAAAGGGACCTAAGGAGCAACTTTTTTTCTGCAGAGAGTGATGTGTGCATAGAATGAGCTGCCAGAGGAAGAGGTGGAGGCTGGAACAATTACAGCTTCTAAAAGGCATCTGGATGTGTACATCAATAGGAAGGGTTTAGAGGGATGAGGTTCAGGTGCTGGCAAATGGGACTAGATTAGGTTCAGATATCTCGTCAACATGGATGAATTGGAGTGAAGGGTCTGATTCTGTGCTGTACATCTCTGTGACTAATGCAATCATCATGTTACAGAAGAACTGGTTGTGTTGGCATTATCAAATCAGGTAAAATGTGAAGTGTAGGAGGGCTACCACAGAGAAATACCAAACATACTCAAAACAAGGAGTTAATTTACTAATGTCACAACAAAGGGTTGCTCAACAGTGGGAAATCAACTTGCAATAGGCAGGGATAAGTAATTCTACACAGTTGTTCAATATTCGGTTGTGACTAATGGTGGACAATTAAATCATTAATTGGGGGAGGTCAATCACCTCCAACCTCATTGCCTGGAGGATCCCAACCCATCAGGTCGAAAAGATGAGGCTGAAGCATCTGTAACATCTTCAGCCAGAAGTGCCAAGTGGGTGATCCATCTCGGTCTCTCCCATGAGATTCCCAGCATCATGAACATCAGCCATTAGCCAATTCGATTCAGTCCCTGTGACATCAAGGAATGACTGAAGGGGCACGATATTGCAATGATCATGAACCTACCTAAAATGCCTGCAACAGCACTGGGACAAGATGCAATGCAGTACCAAAGCAAGAGTGGTGCAGACAACCCTCCCCAACCCATGACGTGGACGGTCAGGGGAAGCAAAAGAATCGGCACATAAGAAGCTCCCAGCCCAACTCCAACACACGGACTGGGAACCATATCCCCATTCACACAGTCAGAGAGTTGGACAGCACGGAAACAGATCCTTTGGTGCAACTCTTCCATACCGACCAGGTATCATCATTTAATCGAATCCCATTTGCCAGCATTTGGCCCATATCCCACGTTTACGGCTGTAATCATGTTTTGAAGGAGATAGGTTGATGTGTGTCACGACGTTGGTGTGTAAAAATGGTAATATGGAACACTGTTGCCTCACAGCACCACGGACTCGGGTTCGATTTCCACCTCAGGCAACTGTCTGCGTGGAGTTAACGCATTCTTCCCGTGTCTGCGTGGGTTTCATCTGGGTACTCAGAATTCCTCACACAGTCCAAAACGTGCAGGTTGGGATGAATTGGAAATGCTAAATTGTCCCATAGTGTCCAGGGATGTGCAGATTAGGGTGAATTGGCCATGCTAAATTGTCCCACAATGCCCAGGGATGTGTAGGTTAGGTTGGATTGGCCATGCTCAATTGTCCATCGGGCCCAGGGATATGTTGATTAAAGTAGATTGACCATACTAAATTGTCCTCTAGTGTCCAGGGATGTGTAAGTTAGGGTGAATTGGTCGTGATGAATTGTCCCATAGTGTTCAGGGATGTGCAGGTTATGGTGAATTGGCCATGCTAAATTGTCCATAGTGCCCAGGAATGTGTAGGCTAGGGTGAATTGACCACGATAAATTGTCCCATATTGTCCAGGGATGTGCAGATTAGGGTACAGTAGTAAAGGATTGGGTCTGGATGGCTTACTCTTCGGAAGGTCGGTGTGGACATGTTGGGCTGAAGGGCCAGTTTCCACACTGTAGGGATTCTATGGATTCTATGGGAACAGATTGGGGGTGAGAAGTATGTTATACCACCTTTCACACTTATTTTTATTAGATTATGAGGTGATGTTCAGTTTTATTATCAGAGGGGTGTCAGCCTCTACTTTGTAACAGATAGACCAAACCATGAGCCAACATTTCATGATGTAGTTCACCTCAGAGACAACACACCAGACAGCAGCAGCTGAAATAAAAAGCTGCAACTGCTCGAGCAGTGATGACAGATCCAGACACAATCACTGGGCGAGTTACAGAAGCTGACAGCTCCATGATGTTTGATGTGTCCTTCTTTATGATTCGGTGAAATTCATCCGAAAAACATTCAACTGCATTTATATTTGCTGTTAATATCTCCATCATGTCATTTGATGTCACAGGTTCATGACTGAGATTGGAGTTGTTCACACTGTCATGTTGGACCATCAACAGGAGCAGAATTGGCCCATCGAGTCTGCTTCCCATTGGATCATGGCTGATATGGTTCTCAACTCCATTCTCCTGCCTTCTCCCCCCTAACCTATGGTCCCCCTCACTAATGGAGAACCTATCTGTCACTATTTTAAATACACTCAGTGACGTGGCCTCCATAGCCTTCTGCAGCAGTGAGTTGCACAGAGACACCACTCTCTGTCTGAAGAAATTCTTCCTCATCTCAGTTCGAAAGGGTCACCCCTTCACTCGGGTCCTAGTCTCTCCTCCTGGGGGAAATATCTCCACCACGTCCATTTTATCCAGGCCTGTCAGAATTCTGTAAGTTTCAATGAGATCATCACCATCCTTCTAAACTCCATCGAGAATAGATCCAGATTCCCCAGTTGCTCCAAGAATGATAATTGAGTTTTAGCCATTAAAAACTCCAAAGGGATTTCATAAATACATGAAGTACAAAAGTGTAACTAGGGAGAGAATAGGGTCTCTGAAAGTTCAGCAAGGCACAGTCTGTGTGGAGCCACAGGAGATGAGGGAGGGACTAAGTGAGTATTTTGCATCAGTGTTTACTGTGGAGAATGACATGGAAGACAAAAAATGTGGTGTTTTGTTGAACAATGTCCACATTACAGAGGAGAAGGTGCTGGATGTGTTGAAAAGCATAAAAGTGGATAAATCCCCAGGCCCCTGAAACTGTGTAGGAAGCTCAGGAAGTGATTGCTGGGCCCCTTGCTGAGATATTTGCAGATGACGCCAAAATGGGAGGTGCAGCGGACAGCGAAGAAGGTCACCTCAGAGATCAATGGGATCTTGATCAATTGGGCCAATGGGCCGAGGAGTGGCAGATGGAGTTTAATTTAGATAAATGTGAGGTGCTGCATTTTTGGAAAGCAAACCTTAGTAGGACTGAAACACTTAATGGTAAGGTCCTGGGGAGTATTGCTGAACAAAGAGATCTTGGAGTGCAGGTTCATAGCTCCTTGAAAGTAAAATCACCAGTAGTTACGCTGGTGAAGAAAACGTTTGGTATGCTTTCCTTTATTGGTCAGAGATTTGAGTATAGGATTTAGGATGTCATGTTGCAGTGTACAGAACATTGGTTCGGCAACTTTTGGAATACTGTATGCAATTCTGTTGGCCTTCCTGTCTGAAGGATGTTGTGAAATTTGAAAGGGTTCAGAAACGATTTCCAAGGATGTTGCCAGGATTGGAGGATTTCAGCTACAGGGAGAGGCTGAGTAAGCTGAGGCTGATTTCCCTGGAGCATCGGAGGCTGAGGGATGACAATATAGAGGTTTATAAAATCATGAGAGGCATGGATAGGATAAATAGACAATATTTTCCCTGGGGTGGGGCGAGTCCAGACCTAGAGGGCAAAGGTTCAGGTTGAGAGGGTAAGATAAATAAGGGACCTAAGGGGTACCTTTTTCACCCAGAGGGAATTGAACTGCCAGAGGAAGTGGTAGAGGCTGGTACAATTTCTGTACTTAAAAGGCATCTGGATGGGTATATGGACAAAGTGCTGGCAAATGGGACCAGGTTAGGTTGGGATATTTGGTCGGCATGGACAAGTTGTAGGATCTGTTTCTGTGCTGTACATCTCCATGACTATGATTCTGAAAAAGCTGCTCTGTCTACAACTTTCTGACATTTGCAGGAAATGCTCTTTATCTCAGCCTCACTTATTATTGCAACCTACAATTTTAGCGATGATTTGGGCAGCTAATGAAGGAACATACCTTGAGGCGGGAGCAATGAAACTAATTGCAGTTGTGCAACATTTGATATAATTTACAGCACTTCAGAGCTCCCAATGGGAGAAAGAATGCCTGAAATGTGGGCAGGAGGTGAACGCAAACACAAACGGAGCTCTCTCATTACTGAATAATCTACTTCGAAACAACTTCGATATTTTGGTATTTGAATGCGAGTCACTGTTTCTGTGTAACTGCAGGAACAGGAATGGGCCATTTAACCCTTTGATCCTGCTCCCTCTCTCTGCACATTCATGGCCATTGAAACAGTTACAAAGCCCTGGAGAATGAGGCTGGGGAAATAATAGTGGGGAACATAGAGGATGTAGGGCGGTGTAGCACAAGAACAGGCCCTTCGGCCCACCGTGTCTGTGCTGACCGTGATGCCATTCTAAACTAATCCCCTCTGCCTGCACATGGTCCGTATCCCTCGATTCCCTGCCTGTTTACGTGTCCAATGTCCCTTAAACTCTGTGACTATATCTCCTCCCATCTCCCCTGGCAATGCGTTCCAGGCACCTCCCACCCTCTGTGGAATAAAACTTTCCTCGCACATCAGCTTTAAACGTTCCCCCTCTCACCTTAACCCTGCGCCTCCTGGTGTTTGAAGTTGGAGTTGAATAACTGGAAGACTGGATGACTAAGAAATGAAGGGTTTGGTGAAGAAGAAGAAGGAAGCATATGTTCCCCTGGAAGGGTGTTTGCTGCTCCTCAGATGCTGCCTGACCTGCTGTACTTTCCCAGCACCACTCTAACCTAGATTATGTCAGGTATAGACAGGAAGATGGAGTGAATCCTTAGAAGAGTATAACGGTAGTAGGAGTATACTGAAGAGGGAAATCAGGGGGGCAAAAGGGGACATGAGATAGCTTTGGCAAATAGAGTTAAGGAGAATTCCTAAGGGTTTTTACAAATACATTAAGGACAAATGGGTAACTAGGGAGAGAATAAAGATCAGCAAAGCACCCCATGTGTGGAGCAGCAAGAGATGATGGAGATAATAAGTAAACATTTTGCATCAGTGTTTACTGTGGAAAATGATATGGAAGATATAGAATGTAGGGAAATAGATGGTGACATCTTGAAAAATGTCCAGATTAAAGAGGGGGAAGCGCTGGATGATTTGAAATGAACAAAAGTGGATAAATCCCCAGGACCTGATCAGGTATACCCTAGAACTCTGTGGGAAGCTTGTGAAGTGATTGCTGGGCCTCGTGCTGAGATATTTGTAGCATTGTCGCAGGTGAAGTGCCGGAAGATTGGAGGTTGGCTAACGTGGTGCCATTGTTTAAGAAGGGTGGTAAGGGTATGCCAGGGAACTACAGACCAGTGAGCCTGACATTGGTGGTGGGCAAGTTGTTGGAGGGAATCCAGAGGGACAGGATGTACATGTATTTGGAAAGGCAAGGACCAATTAGAGATAGTCAAGATGGCTTTTTATGTGGAAAATCATGTCTCTCAAACTTGATTGAGTTTTTTGAAGAAGGAACAAAGAGGATTGATGAGGGCAGATTGGTATATATGATCTATATGGACTTTAGCAAGGCATTCGACAAAGTTTCACATCGGAGACTGGTTAGCAAAGTCAGATCTCATGGAATACAAGGAGAGCTAGCCATTTGGACACAGAACTGGCTCAAAGGTAGAAGACAGAGGGTAGTGGTGGAGGGTTGTTTTTCAGACTGGAGGCCTGTGACCATCAGAATGCCACAAGGATCGGTGCTGGGTCCCCTAATTTTTGTCATTTATATAAATGGTTTGGATATGAGTTTCAGAGGTATAATTAGTAGGTTTGTAGATGACACCAAAATTGGAGGTGTAGTGGACAGCGAAGAAGGTCACCTCAGAGTACAACAGGATGTTGATCAGATGGGCCAATGGGCTGAGGAGTGGCAGATGGAGTTTAATTTAGATAAATGCGAGGTGCTGCATTTTGGGAAAGCAAATCTTAGGACTTATACACTTATACACTTAAGGTCCTGTGGAGTGTTGCTGAGCAAACAGACCAGGTTCATAGCTCTTTGAAAATAGAGTCGCAGGTAGATAGCATAGTGAAGAAGGTGTTTGATATGCTTTCCTTTATTGGTCAGAGTCTTGAGTACAGGAGTTGTCATGCTGTGGCTGTACAGGACACTGGTGAGGCCACGTTTGGAATATTGCATGCAATTCTGGTCTCCTTCCTACTGGAAGGATGTTGTGAAACTTGAAAGGGTTTCGAAAAGATTTATAAGGATGTTGACAGGGTTGGAGGATTTGAGCTATAGGAAGAGGTTAAATAGGCTGGGGCTGTTTTCCCTGGAGCATTGGAGGTTGGGGGTGACCTGATAGAGGTTTATAAAATCATGAGGAGATAAATAGACAAGGTATTTTCCCTAGTGTGCTGGTGTCCAGAACTAGAGGGCATAGGTGAGAGGGGAAAGATATAAAAGAGACTTAAGGGGCAATATTTTCACACACAGGGTGGTACATGTATGGAATGAGCTGCCAGAGGAAGTGGTGAAGGCTGGCACAATTGCAACATTTAAAAGGCATCTGGATGGGTGTAGGAAAAGGAAGGGTTTGGAGGGATATGGGCCGGGTGCTGGCAGGTGTACATCTCTCTGACTCTATGACTCGACTTGGCATCAGCCTTCCCAGTAGAACACCACTGTGTACACCAGCCCCTCTTCCCTGCATTAGACCCAGAGCCTTGACATTTCAGCTGCTCCTCCAAGTGCTTTTTAAAGATTATGAGATCAATACCCTCTCAGGTAGTACATTCCAGATCCCCACCACCCTCTGGGTGATAGTGCCCCTCAAATCCCCTCGCAACCTCCTGCAATTCACCTTAAAATGAGCCCCCCCGCTCCATCTCCGTTATTGACCCTGTGATTAAGGGGAACTATTGCTTTGTATCCAGGCTGTCCGTGCCCCTCATACTCTTATACACCTCTATCAGGTCCCCCCTCAATCCTCCCTGTTCCAAAGAAAGCAACCGAAACTTAGCCAGCCTCTCTCCATCGCTGAACTGTTCCATGCCAGCCAACATCCTGGGCAATCTCCTCTGTACCCCATCTGGTGCAATCACAACTACATCCAAATGGCGGCACGGTGGCTCAGCGGTTGGCATTGCTGGTTCACTGCACCAGGGGCCTGGGTTCAATTCCTTGCCTTCCCACAGAGTTCTCGAGCCCATCTGATCAGGTCGTGGGGGTTTACCCACTTTTATGCATTTTAAGACACCCAAGGCAAACACAAGTAACAGATAAATCACATGAATAAACAATCCCCACAATGCCTCAGGTAGGAGAAGTTGTCAAGACAGACCGCACGGGTTTCTTGGTGAAGCCCTTCCCCACGCCACAGCTCCCTTCAGACGGTAGTGACACTGTGGAACACCAAATCCCTTGTAAACTTCAAAGGTTTGTCAAATTAGTCAGTGTTTGATGTTGTGAAGATGAGTCACATTAGACTCAATGTTAATGGTGTTTCTCTCTCCACAGATGCTGCCAGACCTGCTGAGTTTCTGCAATGCTTTCTGTGTTTGTTTCTGATAATCTGATCTTGAAACTGTGGCGGGAATTCAACATTAATATGAATATTATACTTGTATATATTGCTGGTGCATAAACTCTAATCGTTCTGAACCACCATTTCTTGGCAGTATGCCGAATGGAACCATCGCGTGACAGAAGAACTGACTGTGTTGGTGTTATCAAATCTGGTCAAATGAGAAGAATAGGAGGCCTACCATGGATTAACACAAACATTCCCCAAACAAGGAATTAATTTACTAATGTCACAACACAGGGTTGCTCAACAGTGGGAAATCAACTCACAATAGGCAGGGAGAAGTAATCCTACACAGTCATTCCACATTTGGTTGTGACTAGTGATGGAGAATTAAATAATTAATTGGGGGAGGTCAATCACCTCCAACCTCATTGCCTGGAGGATCCCAATCCATCTGGTCCAAAAGATGAGGCTGAAGCATCTGTAACACCTTCAGCCAGACGTGCCAAGTGGGGATCCATCTCGGTCTCCCCCATGAGATTCCCAGCATCATGAACGTCAGCCATTTGATTCAGTCCATGTGACGTCAAGGAATGATTGAAGGCACAGGATGTTACAATGGTCATAAACCCATCTAACATGCCTGCAACAGCACTGGGACAAGATACAATGCAGTATCAAAGCAAGAGTTCTGAGGAAAAACCTTCCCAACCCATGACTGAGAATTTCAGAGGAAACAAATGTTTAGGCACACAATAAGCTCCAAGCTCAACTCCAAGCCACTCAACACACTGACTGGGAACCATACCACCATTCATACAGTCATGGAGTTGGACAGCACGGAAACAGATCCTTTGCTGCAATTCTTCCATCCCGACCAGATATCATCATTTAATCGAATCCCATTTACCATCATTTGGAACATATCCCTTCAAACCTTTCCTATTCATGTACCCATCCAGATGCCTTTTAAATGTTGTATTTGTACCAGCCTCCATCACTTCCTCTGGCAGTTCATTCCTTGCACACACCACCCTCTGTGTGAAAAATCTGTCCCTTAGGTCCGTTCAGTTTTGGACTCCCGTAACTTGAGAAAAAGGTCTTGTCTATTCACCCTATCCAGGCCCTTCATGATTTTATAAACGATCAGTTCACCCCTCAGCCTCCAATGCTCCAGAGAACGTAGACCAGCTTATTCAGTGTCGAAAGTTCAAACCTGCCAACCCCGACAACATCCTCATAAATCTTTTCTGCACCCTTTCAAGTTTACCAACATCTTTCTGAAAGCAGGGAGACCAGAATCAAATGCAGTATTCTGGACTAACTAATGTCCTGCACAGCCGCAACATGACCTCCTAAGTCCAATACCCAATGCATTGACCTATAAAGACAAGCCAAGCAAATATCTTCTTCACTGGCCTGTCAAACTGCAACTCCACCTTCAAGAAACCATGAACTTGCAAGCCCAGGTCACTCCCTAGGGTGGTATCATTAAGTCTATAAGTCCTGAACCGATTTGTCCTTCCCAAAATGCAACACCTTGAACTGACAGGAGAATGTGGTTGACCCCTAACAGCCATCTGGAAAATTAGGGATGGGCAATAAACACTGGCATTGCCTATGGAAAATTCTGAATGGGATGCTTGTGTCAGATCATTAATACTTGAGGAGTTGAGTTCACGTTCAGAGACATTCAAGAAATGATTTGCAGACCAAGACATTTCTGAAGGAATGAATCATATGCCAGGAAGAAGTTCCAAAACAAGCAACAGCAATAGGCCATTCGGCCCTTCAAACCAGCTCTGCCTTCCATGAAAGAGATGGGCTGATCTGATGTTAATCTCAACTCTACATTCCTGCATATCCCCAAAAGCCCATCCCACCTTGGGGGGCAGGGTGTCTCAGTGGTTAGCCCTGCTGCACCGCTGCACCAGGGACCTGGGTTCGATTCCAGCCTCAGGAGACTGTCTCTGTCGGGTTTGCACATTCTCCCATGTCTGCGTGGGTTTGCTCTGGTTTTTTCCCATTATCCAGGGATGTGTAGGTTAGAGTGGATTGATCATGCCAAATTGTCCCGTAGTGTCAAGGGATGTGTAGGTTAGAGTGGATTGGTCATGCCAATTGTCCCGTAGTGTCCAGGGATGTGTAGGTTAGGGTGGATTGGTCATGCCAAATTGCCTCGTAGTGTCCAGGGATGTGCAGGTTAGAGTGGATTGGTCATGCCAAATTGCCTCGTAGTGTCCAGGGATGTGTAGGTTAGAGTGGATTGGTCATGCCAAATTGTCCCGTAGTGTCCAGGGGTGTGTAGGTTAGAGTGGATTGACCATGCTAAATTGCCCACAGTGTTCAGGGATATGCAGGTTAGTTGCAGTAGTCAGGGGTGAATGTAAAACCATATGTTTGGGGAAATGGGTCTGGATGGGATACTCGTCAGCAGGTCAGTGTAGACTTGGGTCAAATGGCCTGTTTCCACACTATATTGATTCAAGGAATTTTATCATTGTAATTCGGAATCTATCTGGCTGTGACTGAAAAATACTTAAAGATACTGCATCCACGACCTTTTGAGGAAGGGAGTTGCAAAGACTCTGAACCCTCCGAGGGAATAAAAATGATTTGTCTTCTTTGTTTTAAATGAGTGCTCACTTATTTTTAAACCATGACCACCTAGTTCTAGATTCTCCCACAAGCATAAACTGTCCTTTCCACACCCACCCAGCCAAGCCACTTTGGGATCTTATATGGATTAAAAAAAATCATGTCTGACCATAGGGAGAGGCTGGATACAATGGGAATGTTTCCCCTGGAGCGTCAGAGCCTGAGGGGAGACTTTATAATGTCATGAGTGGCACAGATAGGATTATTAGCCAAGATCATTTTCATACAGTTGGAGGAGTCCAAAGCAGAGGTCACAGGTTTAAGGTGAAAGATGAAAGATTTAAAAGGGTAACTTTTTCACACAGAAGATGGTGTGTGTATGGAACTAGCTGCCAGAGGAAGTGGTGGAGGCTGGTACAATTATAACATTTAGAAGGCATCTGGATGGGTACAAGAATTCATAGAGTTTAGAGGGATATGGGCCAATTGTTGGCAAATGGGACTGGATCAGGTTAAGATACCTGGTCGCCATGGATGAGTTGGACCGAAGGGCCTGTTACCGTGCTGTATAACTCTATGGCTCTTCCAAGCTCCAGAGCATATGGTGCCAGCCTGCCTTGTCTTTTTTCATTCGGTGACCCAGTCCTTCCAGGTATTAGTCTGGACGACCTTCTCTGAATGGATTCACATTCTTCCTTCAGTCTGGGGACCAATACTGTGCTATCTGAATCAAGGGCCCAATACTTATTTCAATTATTGATTCGTAATGAATTGGAAAATTGCATGCGTATTCTTAGCTAACTACGAATCTAACTAATGGATTCTGGAAAATGGTACATGACCATTAGAAGGGTCAGTGAGCAAGATATGATTGACAAATTGGTGTCCATGGGTATTTACCAATGGGTCAACGACAAGACCAAGCGAACCACACAACGCATCCGGTTAGAAATACTGCCAAGACAGATCCCACTGATTTCTCAGCAAAAACCCTTCCCCAGCTCACAGCTCCCTCCAGATATTAGTGACATAGTAGATGCTTTGCAAACTTTACAAGATATTCAAATTGTTCAGTTTTTGATGTCATGAAGATGAGGCACATCTGACTCAAGATTATCTCTGTTTCACTCTCCACCGATACCGCCAGACCTACTGAGTTTCTGCGTTTGTTTCAGTTTTTGATGATCTGATCTTGAAACTGTGGAGAGAATTTGGTATTAATATGTACATTACATATGTATATACTCTTTTCAAATACTTATCACCATTTCTTCAGCTGGTGACACATTGCTAAAGCTGTTTGTTTCTGTTGTCCAAACTTTCAACTGAAGTTTTCAAATCTTTGGCAATATCAAACCTGGGAAATGAGATGTGCAGGACAGTGAGCAAGGAGCAGCAAACATATCGAAAACAAAGTCAATCTGAAAATGTCACAAGGAGAAAGGGAAGACTGCAGATGCTGGAGATCAGATCAGGCCTCACTCCTGATGAAGGGCTTATACCAGAAACATCGATTCTCCTGCTCCTCGGATACTGCCTGACCGGCTGTACTTTTCCAGCATCACACTCTTCGCCTGGTAATGTCACCACACAGGGTTGCTCAACAGTTAAAAAAATCAGCTTACACCAGGTTGAGTGAAATGATCTGACAATGGTCATTCCACATCCAGTTGGAACTGGTGGGGAATAATTAAACATGCAATTGGGAGGGAGCACTCACCGCCATCTTCAATGATTGGGGATTCCAGCCAATCAGTCCAAAAGACGAGGCTGAAGAATGTGCCAGGTGGGTGATCCATCTTGGTCTGCCCCATGAGATTCCCAGCTTCCTGAATGTCAGCCATTAGCCAATTCGGTTCAACCCACGTGGAACCATCGAACATGTCTGCAATAGCACTGGGACAAGCTGCAATGCAGTACCAAAGTGAGGGTCTTCCATAAACACCTCCCAATCCCATGACCTGGAAGGTCAAGAGAAACAAAAGAATAGACACACAGTAAGCTACAAGCTCAAGTCCAAGCCACTCAACACACTGACTTGGAACCATATCACCATTCAGAGAGCCATTAAGCCATACAGCATGGAAACAGATCCTTTGGTCCAACTCATCCACGTTGACCAGATATCCTAAATTAATGTAGTCCCATTTGCCAGCATTTGGATCGAGTCCCTCGAAACCCTTTCTATTCATGTACCCGTGCAGATGCCTTTAAATGCTGCAATTGCACCAGCCTCCAACACCACCACCCCCCCCCCCCACTCTGGCAGCTCATTCTACACACACACATGACCCTGTGTGTGATAAAGTTGCCCCTTGGGTCCCTTTTCAATCTTTCCACTCTCATCTTAAAGCTTTGCCACCTAGTTTGGGACTCCCCTAACATGGGAAAAAATGATCTTGACTTTTCACCCTATCAATGCCCCACATGATTTTAAAAACCTCGATCAGGTCACCCCTCAGCCTCCGATGCTCCAAAGAAAGCAGCCCCAGCCCATTCAGCCTCTCCCTGTAGCTCAAAGCCTCCAGTCCTGGCAAAGTCCTTGTGAGTATTTTCAGTATTCTTTCCTGTTTAACATCATCTCTCTGAAAGCAGGGAAACCAGAATTGTATGCAGTATTACAAAAATGGCCAAAACAATGTCCTGTACGGCCATAGCATGACATCTCAACTCCTATACTAAATGCACTGACCTTTCAAGACAAGCGTACCAAACACCTTCTTCACCACTCTGTCTACCTGCGACTCCACCTTCAAGGAACTATGACCTTGTACCCCAAGGTCTCTCTTTCAGCAACACTGGCAGGGCCCTATCATTAAGTGCATAGCTCCTGCACTGATTGGTCTGACCAAAATGCAACACATCACATTTACAGTCCCACAACAATGTGGTCAACAGCCCTTCATCAAATTAGGAATGGGTGATAAACACTAGTATTGCCAATGAAAAATTCCAAGTGTCAGATTATTAACAGAGGGTTTACAATTCAGGGTCTGAGATATTCAAGAGCTGATTTGCGAATCAACACATTCCTGACAGAGAATCGCACATCAGGAAGAACATCCAAAGAAGGAACAAATGTAGGCCACATGGCCCTTCACGTTTGTTCTGCCTTCCACGAAGATCACAGCGGATCTGATTTTAACATCAACTCTACATTCCTGCACCTTCCCCAATAATCCCACCCACTCTTGGTCATTAAGAATCAATCTATTTTTGCCTTAAAAATACTGCAAGATTCTGCATCCACTGCCTGTTGAGGAAGAGAATTCCAAAGACTCTCACCCTCTGAGAGAAAAAATGTTTTCCCATCTCGGTTTCAAACAGGTGCTCACTTATTTTTAAACCGTGACCCCCAAGATCTAGATTCTCCCACAAGAGGGAACGTCCTTTCTACACGCACCCTGTTAGGTCCCCTCAGGATGTTATATATTTCAAAAGAATCCCTTCTGACCAGTGGGAGAGGCTGAATTGGCTGTGGCTTTTTCTCCTGGAGCGTAGGAGGCCGGGGTTTGACCTTATTCCATGGGGTCATGAGGGGCATGCATTGGGTGAGTGGTCAATATCTTTATACCAGGGCAGGGGAGTCCAAACCAGAGGGAATAGGTTTAAAGTGAGAGAGGAAAGATATAAAAGGGACCTTATGGATAACTCTTTCATGCTGAAGGTGGTGCAGGTATGGAAGAAGCAGCCAAAGGAAGTGTTGTAGGTGGGTAACATTTTAACATTTAAGAGGCATCTGGATGGGTCCATGAATATGAAGAATTGAGAGGGAGATGGGGCAAATGCTGGAAAATGGGACTACAGGAGCATGGGATATCTGGTCAACAAGGATGAGTTAGACCAAAGAGCCTATTTCCATGTTCTGCAACTCTATGACTCTTCGAAACACCAGGGGATACGGACCCAGCCTGCCTTGCCTATCCTCTTATTCCAGGTATGAGTTACGCAAACCTTCTCTGAGCTACTTCTAACTCATCCTTCTATCAGTCCGGGAACCAAAACTGTGCTGTCAGAATCAATACTTATTTCAATTATTAATTCAAAATGAACTGAAAATTCCACAAGTATTGCTAACCAACTGTGAGTCTAACTAATACAATCCGGAAATTGGTATTTGGCCATGAGCAGGGTCATTGATCAAGGTATGATTGACAAATTAGTATCCGAGTCAGTGAGGCAACAAAATCAGATCAATCGTTCAGCTATAGGTTAATGAGGAAAGAAATGTGTTTTCAAAGATATTGGTCTTGTACTCATAGAGTCATGGAGATGTACAGCATGGAAACAGACCGTTCAGTCCAATTCATCCATGCCAACCAGATAGCCCAACCCGATCAAGTCCCACCTGCCAGCACCTGGCCCATATCCCTCCGAACCCTTCCTATTCATTTACCAATCCAGATGCCTTTTAAATGTTGTAATTGTACCAGCCTCCACCATGTCCTCTGGCAATTCATTCCATACACATACCATTATCTGCATGAAAACGTTTCCCCTTAGGTCTCTTTTATATCTTTTTCCTCTCAATCTAAATTTATGCCCTCTAGTTCTGGACTCCTCCACCCCAGGGAAAAGACTTTGTCTATTTATCCTATCCATGCTCTTCATGATTTTATAAACCTCTATGAGGTCACCCCTCAGCCTCCAGCATGAAACCAACATGGTCATTCTAAAAGATGAGAGACTTAACAAACAATCTGGATCTTTTTCAATATATAATTTCTGTTACATCACACTGTAAACTTTTGCTATAAATTCTGTGTCTTACAATCTTATTCTCCACAATCACCTGATGAAGGAGCAGCGCTCTGAAAGCTAGTGCTTCCAAATAAACCTTGGACTATAACCTGGTGTTGTGTAATTTTCAACTTTATTCTATCCATGCCTCTCATGATTTTATGAACTTCTAACAGGTCACCTCTCAGCCCCCAATGCTCCAGGGAAAACAGCCTCAATCTATTCAGCCTCTACCGTTAGCTCAAATCATCCAACCCTGACAACATCCTTGTCAATCGTTTCTGAACCCTTTCAATATTCACAACATCCTTCCGACAGGAGGGAGACCAAGGAATACTCCACAAGTGGCCGAATGAATGTCCTGTACAGTCGCAGCATGACCTCCCAACTCCGAGACCTGATGCTCCAATGAATAACGGAAAGCATACCAATCGCCTTCCTCACTATCCTATCCACCAGCAACTCCATTTACAATGAGCTATGAACCTCCACTCCATTCTTGTGCAACTTCACATTACAGAAAAATCGCGCTTCAGAAACAGCACTTAAAGTGTTCGTGCCAATCATGTTGCAGCCAACACACATTTTACAACTTCACAATGTAGAAAGTGTCCTCAATTCTTCAATGATGTTACAGTGAATTTGCGTTGATGGAACACAAATAACAGAACAACCAGCAATTGGTCCCTGAGGGATTCCTAAGGGATAAACATTGAGTCTAATGTGACTCATCTTCATGACATCAAAAACTGACCAATTTGACAGCCTGTGAAGTTTACAAGGGATTTGGTGATCCACAGTGTCACTAATATCTGAAGGGAGCTGTGGCCTGGGGAAGGCTTTCACTGAGAAACCCGTGGGATCTTTCTTGACAACATCTCCTATCTGAGGTATTGTGGTAGTTGTTTATTTATGTGATTTATCTGTTCCTTGTGTTTGCCCCATGTTAGTCTTTAGATGGTAGAACGTGTCGCATGTCAATCTTTCATTTTGCCTGTTTCTTGAGTAAGTTTTCTTTGTAATAAGTTAATTAACTTTGTTTAATAAAGTCACCTCAGACATACTTTTTGTCGAGGGGACTAATATATGAGCAGGGAGATTTGTGAGAGCTGCTCAGGACGACTGAAACCAGTAATTCTGGGGCAGATCCAGGGAAATAGTGAGGAAAGAGATCACTCTGAGACTGGTACAGTTGGGAACATGAGTGAGACAAACAGTCAGAGCAGGAAGGAAAAAAACAGAGAACAAGGTAGGATTGATAAACTAAACTGCATTTATTTCAATGCAAGAAGCCTAACGGGGAAGGCAGATGAATTGAGGGTATGGTTAGGAACATGGAACTGAGGCATCAGAGCAATTACAGAGACATGGCTCCGGGTAGACAGTACTGGCAGCTTAATGTTCCAGGATACAAATGCTATAGGAAGGATAGCAAAGAGGGTGAGAGAGGAGGGGGAATAGCGTTTCTGATAAGGGATAGCATTATGGTTGTACTGAGGGAAGGTATTCCTGGGAATGCATCCAAGGAGGTTATTTTGGTGGAACCGAGAAGTAGGAAAGGGATGATGACCTTAGTGGGATTATATTCTTGAACTCTCGAATAATTGGCGGGAAAATGCAAAGCAAATTTTAAAGGAGATCTCAGTTATCTGTAAGAATAATAGGGTGGTATTGGTCGGGGGTTTTAACTTTCCAAATATAAACTGGGGCCCGCCATAGTTTAAGGGTTTAGATGTAAGTATGTACAAGAAAATTTTGTGATTCATCATTCAGATGTACCGACTAGAGAAAACGCAAAACTTGACCTCCTCTTGGGAAATAAGGTACAGCAGGTGGAGGGGGAGCACTCAGGGGCAAGTGACTGTAAATCTATTATTTTTAGAATAAATTAGTAATGGAAAAGGTGAGACCGCATAGTTGAAGTTCAAAATTGGAGAAAGGCCAAATTTGACAGTATTAGACAAGAACATTCAAAAGTTGAGTGGGGATAGATGTTCGCAGGTAAAGGGACGGCTGGAAAATGAGAAGCTTTCAGATGTGAGATAACGAGAGTCCAGAGACAACATATTCCTGTTAGGGTGAGAGGCAAGGCTGGGAGGTGTAGGGAATGATGGGTGATGAGAGAAATTGAGACTTTGGTATAGAAAAAGAAGGAAATGCGTCAGGGATAGAGCGATCGAGTCAATCCGTAAAAGAGTATACAGGCAATCGGAGCAATTTTTGAGGGAAGTCAGGAGGGCAAAAAGTGGATATGAGATAGCTGTGGCAAATAGGGTTAAGGAGAATCCAAATGGATTTTATATATATACACATACAAAGCACAAAAGGATAACGAGGGAGAGAACAGTGTCCTATCAAGTTCAGCAAGAGAGCCCACGTGTGGAACTGCAGGAGATGGGGGAAGATATTAAATGAATATTTTGCATCAGGCATTGACTAAGCCACTTTTGGAATATTGTTTGCAATTCTGGTCTCCTCCAATTGGAAGGAACTTGTGAAACTTGCAAGGGTTCAGAAAAGATTTACGAGGAAGGGTTTGGAGGGATGTGGGCTGCGTGCTGGCAGGTGGGACTGGATTGGGTTCAGAAATCCGGTCTGCATGGCCGGGTTCGACCGAAGGGTCTCTTTCCATGCTGGACATCTCGATGACTCTCTGTTGACTGTGGAGAAGGACATGGAAGATATAGAATGTGGTGCAATAATTAGTGACATCTTGACCAATGTCCATATTACAGAAGAGGGGGTAATGGATGTTGTAAAATGCATAAAAGTGGGTAAATCCCCAAGACCTGATCAGTTGTACTCTAGAACTCTGTGCGAAGCCAGCGAATTGAACCCAGGCCCTTGGCACAGTGAACCAGCAATGCCAACCGCTGAGCCACCATGCCAACATTTGGATGTAGTTGTGATTGCACCAGATGGGGTACAGAGGAGATACTCCAGGATGTTGGCTGGCATGGAACAGTTCAGCGATGAAGTGAGGCTGGCTAAGTTTGAGTTGTTTTCTTGTGACAGGGAGGATTGAGGGGGGACCTGATAGAGGTGTATAAGAGTATGAGGGGCACAGAGAGCCTGGATATGAAGCAACAGTTCCCCTTAATCACAGGGTCAATAACAGGCGGGGGGCCTCATGTTAAGGTGAAAGGCAGGAGGGTGCAAGTGGATTTGAGGGGCACTATCACCCAGAGGGTGGTGGGGATCTGGAGTATACGACCTGAGAGGGTAGGTGATCTCATAACCTTTAAAAAGTACTTGGAGGAACAGTTGAAATGTCAAGGCTATGGGCCTAATGCAGGGAAGAGGGGCTGGTGTGTTCTACTGGGAAGGCTGAAGCCAAGTAGTTATTCAACCCCAACTTCAAATACACAGGAAGCGCAGGGTTAAGGTGAGGGGGGAAAGTTTAAAGCAGATGTGCGAGGAAAGTTTTATTCCATAGAGGGTGGGAGGTGCTTGGAACGCATTGCCAGGGGAGATGGGAGGAGATACAGTCACAGAGTTTAAGGGACATTTGGACAGACACGTAAACAGGCAGGGAATAGAGGGATACGGACCATGTGCAGGCAGAGGGGATTAGTTTAGAATGGCATCACGGTCAGCACAGACACGGTGGGCCGAAGGGCCTGTTCTTGTGCTACACTGCCCTACATCCTCTATGTTCCCCACTATTATTTCCCCAGCCTCATTCTCGAGGGCTTTGTAACTGTTTCAATGGCCATGAATGTGCAGAGAGAGGGAGCAGGATCAAAGGGTTAAATGGCCCATTCCTGTTCCTGCAGTTACACAGAAACAGTGACTCGCATTCAAATGCCAAAATATCGAAGTTGTTTCGAAGTAGATTATTCAGTAATGAGAGAGCTCCGTCTGTGTTTGCGTTCACCTTCTGCTCACATTTCAGGCATTCTTTCTCCCATTGGGAGCTCTGAAGTGCTGTAAATTATATCAAATGTTGCACAACTGCAATTAGTTTCATTGCTCCCGCCTCAAGGTATGTTCCTTCATTAGCTGCCCAAATCGTAGCTAAAATTGCAGGTTGTAATAACAAGTGTGAGGCTGAGATAAAGAGCATTTCCTGCAAATGTCAGAAATTTGTAGATGGAGCAGCTTTTTTTCAGAATCATAGTCATAAAGATGTACAGCACAGAAACAGATCCTACAACTTGTCCATGCCGACCAAATATCCCAACCTAATCTGGTCCCATTTGCCAGCACCCGGCCCATATCCCTCTAAACCCTTCCTATTCATATACCCATCCAGATGCACTTTAAGTGCAGTAATTGTATCAGCCTCTACAACATCCCCTGGCAGCTCATTCCATAGCCGTACCACCCTCTGTGTGAAAATGTCGCCACTCAGGTCACTTTTATATCGTTCCCCTCTCACCCTACAGCTATGCACTTTAGCTCTGGACTCCACCAATCCTAGGGAAAAGACATTGTCTATTTATCCTATCCATGTCCCTCATGATGTTTTAAACCTTGATAATGTCACCCTTCAGTCTTCAACGGTCCAGGGAAAATAGCCCCAGTCTATTCAGCCTCTCCCTCCAGTTCAAATCCTCCAACCCTGGCTACGTCCCTGTAAGTCTTTTCTGAACCCTTTCAACATCCTTCAGATAGGAAGGCGACCAGAATTGCACACAATATTCCAAAAATGGCCAAACCAATGTCCTGTACAGCTGCAACACGACAACCCAAATCCTACACTCAATGCTCTGACAAATAAAGGAAAGCATACCAAACGTGGTGGAGGTATTTCCACTAGGCGGAGAGACTAGGACCCGAGGGCACAGCCTGTGAGTGAAGGGGTGACCCTTTTGAACTGAGATGAGGAAGAATTTCTTCAGCCAGAGAGTGGTGAATCTGTGCAACTCACTGCTGCAGAAGGCTATAGAGGCCACGTCACTGAGTGTGTTTAAAACAGTGACAGATAGGTTCTCGATGAGTGAGGGGACCAAAGGTTGTGGGGGGGGGGGGTGGGGGGCGGAAGGCAGGAGAACAGAGTTGAGAACCATATCAGCCATGATCCAATGGGAAGCAGACTCGATGGGCCAGTTCTGTTCCTGTATCTGTTGGTCCAAATGAGAGTGTGATGACTAGATTAGATTAGATTCAATATGGAAACAGGTCCTTCGGCCCAACCAGTCTACACCGACCCTCCGAAGAACAACCCACCCAGACCCATGTCCCTCTGACTAACGCACCTAACTCTGTGGGCAATTTAGCAATGGAGAACCGGCAGTGGCTAATCATCGGTGGTGAATCTGCCGTGGCGAATCGGCACCAACCCATCCTATCTACCTGCGACTCCACTTTCAAGGAGCTATGAACCTGCACTCCATTCTTGTGCAACTCCACATTATAGAAAACCCACGCTTCAGAAACAGCACTTAACGTGTTGGGGCCAATCATGTTGTAACGAATGTACATTTGAAAAGTTCAGGCTAGGATTTGACTTGACAACATCTCCTACCTGAGGCATTGTGGGCATTGTTTATTCATGTGATTTATCTGTTACTTGTGTTTGCCTCATGTTAATCTTGAGATGGTAGAACATGTCGCATGTCAATCTTTCCTTCTGTGTGTATCTCGAGTTAGTTTTCTTTGTAATAAGTTAATTAAACTTTGTTTAAGAAAGTAATCTTGAAGATTTTTCTTCTAGGGGACTAATATACGAGCAAGGAAATTTGCGAGAGCTGCTCGGGAGCATTGAATCTTGTAATTTAGGGGAGGATCCAAAGAAATAGTGAGGAAAGAGATCAATCTGAGACTGGTACAGTTGGGAAAATGAGTGAGACAAACAGTCAGGGCAGGCAGGAAAAAAACAGAACAAGGTAGGATTGATAAATTAAACTGCATTTATTTCAATGCAAGAGGCCGAACAGGGAAGGCAGATGAACTAAGGGCATGGTTAGGGATATGGTACTGGGGCATAATAGCAAACACTCACCTCCACCACTTCCTCTGGCAGCTCATTCCATACATGCTTGAAAACATAGCCTCTTCAGTCGCTTTTATATCCTTCCCCTCTCACCCTAAATCTATGCCCTCTCGTTCTGGACTCCTCCACCCCAGGGAAGAGACTTTGACTACTTATCCCATCTGTGCTCATCATGATTGACCTCAGTCACCAGCCCTGCCTTATTTCCTAAGAAATAAAGGCCAGGTGCTGGCTAATGGGACTAGACTAGGTTCGGATATCTGGTCAGCATGGACGAGTTGGAGCGAAGGGTCTGATTCCGTGCTGTACGTCTCTATGACTAATGCAATCATCATGTAACAGAAGAACTGGTTGTGTTGGCATTATCAAATCTGGTCAAATGTGTAGTATAGGAGGGCCAAGTAAATGAGTGTGAAAGGTGGAATAACATACTTCTCACCCCCAATCTGTTACCATAGAATCCCTACAGTGTGGAAACTGGCCCTTCAGCCCAATGAGACCACACCGACCCTCCGAACAGTAAGCCACCCAGACCTATTCCCTCACTACTGTACCCTAAACTGCACATACCTGGACATGATGGGACAATTTAGCATGGTCAATTCACCCTAATATGCACATCCTTAGGCACTATGGACAATTTGGAATGGCCAGTCCACCATAACCTACACATCCTTGGATGCTATGGACAATTTAGCATGGCCATTCACCCTGACCTGCACATCCCTCAACTCTAGGGGACAATTTAGCATGGCCAATTCACCCTAATCTGCACATCCCTGGACATTATGGGATAATTTAGCACGGCCAATCCACCCGAACCTGCACGTCTATGGACTGTGGAATGAATTCGGAGCACCCGGATGAAACCCACACAGACACTGGGAGAATGCACAAACTCCACGCAGATCATCACCTGAGGATGAAATCGAACCCGAGCCTGTGGCGCTGTGAGGCAACAATGTTCCATATTACCATTTTTACAGACCACCTTTGTGACACACCTCACCCTGTCTCCTTCAAAACATGATTACAGCCGTAATCTTTAATTCTTTGAAGAGGTGACAAGACCAGGGAAACCCAGTGGATGTGGTCTATCTAGACTTCCAAAAGGCCTTTGATAAGGTGCCTCACGGGAGGCTGCTGAGCAAGGTGAGGGCCCATGGTGTTTGAGGTGAGCTACTGGTATGGATTGAGGATTGGCTGTCTGACAGAAAGCAGAGAGTTGGGATAAAAGGTTCTTTTTCGGAATGGCAGCCGGTGACAAGCGGTGTCCCGCAGGGTTCAGTGTTGGGGCCACAGCTATTCGCATTATATATTAATGATCTGGATGAAGGGACTGGGGGCATTCTAACGAAGTTTACTGATGATACAAAGTTAGGTGGACAGGCAGGTAGTACTGAGGAAGTGGGGAGGCTGCAGAATGATCTAGACAGTTTGGGAGAGTGGTCCAGGAAATGGCTGATGGAATTCAACGTGAGCAAATGCGAGGTCTTGCACTTTGGAAAAAAGAATAAAAGTATAGACTACTTTCTAAATGGTGAGAAAATTCGTAAAGCCAAAGCACAAAGGGATCTGGGAGTGCTAGTTGAGAATTCTCTCAAGGTAAACATGCAGGTTGAGTCTGTGATTAAGAACGCGAATACAATGTTGTCATTTATCTCAAGAGGGTTGGAATATAAAAGCACCGTTGTGCTACTGTGACGTTATAAAGCTCTGGTTAGGCCCCATTTGGAGTATTGTGTCCAGATTTGGTCCCCACACCTCAGGAAGGACATACTGGCACTGGAGCGTGTCCAGCGGAGATTCACATGGATGACACCTCGTTGGTCAAACATACGAGGAATGGCTGAGGATCCTGGAATTGTATTCATTGGAGTTTAGAAGATTAAGGGGAGATTTAATAGAAACTTACAAGATAATACATGGCTTGGAAAGGGTGGACGCTAGGAAATTGTTTCCGTTAAGCAAGGAGACTAGGACCCGTGGACACAGCCTAAGAATTAGAGGGGATAAATTCAGAACAGAAATGCGGAGAGATTTCTTCAGCCAGATAGTGGTGGGCCTGTGGAATTCATTGCCGCAGAGTGCAGTGGAGGCCGGGAAGCCAAATGTCTTCAAGGCAGATATTGATAAATGCTTGATGTCACAAGGAATTAAAGGCTACGGGGAGAATGCGGGCAAGTGGAGTTGAAATGCCCATCAGCCATGATTGAATGGCGGAGTGGACTCAATGGGCCGAATGGCCTTACTTCCACTCCTGTGTCTTATGGTCTTATATGGGCCAAATGCTGGCAAATGGGATTCGATTAAATGATGATATCTGGTCGGTATGGAAGAGTTGCACCAAAGGACCTGTTTCCGTGCTGTCCAACTCTCTGACTGTGTGAATGGGGATATGGTTCCCAGTCAGTGTGTTGGAGTTGGGCTGGGAGCTTCTTATGTGCCGATTCTTTTGCTTCCCCTGACGGTCCATGTCGTGGGTTGGGGAGGGTTTTCTGCACCACTCTTGCTTTGGTATTGCATTGCATCTTGTCCCAGTGCTGTTGCAGGCATTTTAGATGGGTTCATGACCATTGCAATATCCTGTGCCTTCAGTCATTCCTTGATGTCACATGGACTGAATCGAATTGGCTAATGGCTGACGTTCATGATGCTGGGAATCTCATGGGGGAGACCGAGATGGATCACCCACTTGGCACTTCTGGCTGAAGGTATTACAGATGCTTCAGCCTCATCTTTTGGACCTGATGGGTTGGGATCCTCCAGGCAATGAGAGGTGATAAGGGATAAGGGCCAGGTGCTGACAAATGGGACAAGATTAGGTTCAGATATCTGGTTGACATGGATGAGTTGGAGCGAAGGGTCTGATTCCTTACTGAACATATGACTAATGCAATCATCATGTTACAGAAGAACTGGTTGTGTTGGCATTATCAAATCAGGTAAAATGAGAAGTGCTACCACAGAGCAATACCAAACATGCACTAAACAATGAGTTAATTTACTGATCCATTTCGGTCTCCCCCATGAGATTCCCAGCATCATGAACGTGATGCTCCTGGGCAAACAGCCACTTAGAATCATGAAGTCGTACATGCTCCAGCCTGTCCATGTGACCAGATACCCCAACCCAATCGAGTCCCACCTGCCAGCACCCGGCCCATATCCCTCTCAACCCTTCCTACTCCTATACCCATCTAGATGCTGATTAAATGTTGCAATTGTACCAGCCTCCGCCACTTCCTCTGGCAGCTTATTCCACACATAGAGTCATAGAGATGTACAGCATGGAAACAGACACTTTCGTCCAACCCGTCCATGCCGACCAGATATCCTAACCCAATCTAGTCCCACCTGCCAGCACCCGGCCCATATCCCTCCAAACCCTTCCTATTCATATACCCATCCAAATCCTCTTAAATGTTGCAATTGTACCAGCCTCCACCACATCCTCTGGCAGCTCATTCCATACACGCACCACCCTCTGCATGAAAAAGTTGCCCGTTAGGTCTCTTTTATATCTTTCCCCTCTCACCCTAAACCTATGCCCTCTAGTTCTGGACTCCCACCCCAGGGAAAAGACTTTGCCTATTTATCCTATCCATGACCCTCATAATTTTGTAAACCTCTATAAGGTCGCCCCTCAGCCTCCGATGCTCCAGGGAAAATACCCCAGCCTGTTCAGCCTCTTCCTGTAGCTCAGATCCTCCAACCCTGGCAACATTCTTGTAAATCTTTTCTGAACCCTTTTAAGTTTCATAACATCCTTCCAATAGGAGGGAGACCAGAATTGCACGCAATATTCCAACAGTGGCCTAACCAATGTCCTGTACAGCCGCAACATGACCTCCCAACTCCTGTACTCAATGCTCTGACCAATAAAAGAAAGCATACCAAACGCCTTCTTCACTGTCCTATCTACCTGCGACTCCACTTTCAAGGAGCTATGAACCTGCACTCCAAGGTCTTTTTGTTCAGCAGCACTCCCTAGGACCTTACCATTAAGTGTATAAGTCCTGTTAAGATTTGCTTTCCCAAAATGCAGCACCTCGCATTTATCTGATTTAAACTCCATCTGCCACTTCTCAGCCCATTGGCCCATCTGATCAAGATCCTGTTGTGATCTGAGGTAATCCTCTTCACGATCCATTATACCTCCAATTTTGGTGTCATCTGCAAACTTACTAACTGTATCTCTTATGCTCGAATCCAATCATTTATGTAAATGACAAAAAGTAGAGGGCCCAGCACCGATCCTTGTGGCACTCCACTGGTCACAGGATCCAGTCTGAAAAACAACCCTCCACCATCACCCTCTGTCTTCTACCTTTGAGCCAGTTCTGTGTCCAAATGGCTAGTTCTCCCTGTATTCCATGAGATCTAACCTTGCTAAGCAGTCCCCCATGGGGAACCTTGTCAAACGCCTTACTGAAGTCCATATAGATCACATCTACTGCTCTGCCCTCATCAATTTTCTTTGTTACTTCATCAAAAAAAACTCAGTCAAGATTGTGAGACATGATTTCCAACGCACAAAGCCATGTTGACTATCCCGAATCAGTCCTTGCCTCTCCAAATACATGTACATCCTGTCCCTCAGGATTCCCTCCAACAACTTGCCCACCACCAAGGTCAGGCTCACTGGTCTACAGTTCCCTGGCTTGTCCTTACCACCCTTCGTAAACAGTGGCACCACGTTTGCTAACCTCCAGTCTTCCGGCACCTCACCTGTGACTATCGATGATACAAATATCTCAGCAAGAGGCCCAACAATCACTCCTCTAGCTTCCCACAGAGTTCTCGGGTACACCTGATCAGGTCCTGGGGATTTATTCACCTTTAACCGTTTCAAGACATCCAGCACTTCCTCCTCTGTCATCTGGACATTTTGCAAGATGTCACCATCTATTTCCCTACATTCTATATCTTCCATATCCTTTTCCACAGTAAACACTGATGCAAAATTTTCATTTAGTATCTCCCCCGTTTTCTGTGGCTCCACACAAAGGCCGCCTTGCTGATCTTCGAGGGGCTCTATTCTCTCCCTAGTTACCCTTTTGTTTTTAATATATTTGTAAAGCCCCTTTGGAGTCTCCTTAATTCTATTTGCCAGAGCTATCTCATGTCCCCTTTTTGCCCTCCTGATTTCCCTCTTAGGTATACTCCTACTTCCTTTATACTCTTCTCAGGATTCACTCAATCTATTATGTCTATACCTGACATATGCTTCCTTCCTTTTCTTAACCAAACTCTCAATTTCTTTAGTCATCCAGCATTCCCTATAGTTACCAGCCTTCCCTTTCACCCTGACAGGAATATACTTTCTCTGGATTCTTGTTATCTCATTTCTGAAGGCTTCCCATTTTCCAGCCATCCCTTTACCTGCCCCCAGTCAGCTTTCAAACGTTCTTGCCTAATACCGTCAAAATTGGCCTTTCTCCAATTTAGAACTTCAACTTTTAGATCTGGTCTATCCTTTTCCATCACTATTTTAAAACAAATAGAATTATGATCATTGGCCCCAAAGTGCTCCCTCACTGACACCTCAGTCTACTGCCTGCCTTATTTCCCAAGAGTAGGTCAATTTTTGCACCTTCCCTAGTAGGTACATACTGAATCAGAAAATTGTCTTGTGCACACTTAAGAAATTCCTCTCCATCTAAACCTTTAACACTATGGCATTCCCAGTTCATGTTTGGAAAGTTAAAATCCCCTACCATAACCACTCTATTATTCTCACAGACAGCTGAGATCTCCTTCCAAGTTTGTTTCTCAATTTCCCTCTGACTATTGGGGGGTCTGTAATCCAATCCCAATAAGGTGATCATCCCTTTCTTGTTTCTCAGTTCCACCCAAATAACTCCCCTAGATGTATTTCTGGGAATATCCTCTCTTAGCACAGCTGTAATGCTGTCCCTTATCAAAAATGCCACTCCCCCTCCTCTTTTGCCTCCCTTTCTGTCCTTCCTGTAGCATTTGTATCCTGGAACATTAAGCTGCCAGTCCTGCCCATCCCTGAGCCATGTTTCTGTAATTGCTATGATATCCCAGTCCCATGTTCCTAACCATGCCCTGAGTTCATCTGCCTTCCCTGTTCGGCCCCTTGCATTGAAATAAATGCAGTGTAATTGATTAGTCCTACTTGTCCCTGCCTGCCCTGACTGTTTGATTCACTTCTGTTCTCAGCTGTACCCGCCCCACCTGACTAATTTAAATCCTCCCAAACAGTTCTAGCAAATTTCCCTGCCAGTATATTAGTCCCCTTCCAATTTAGGTGCAATCCGTCCTTCTTGTACAGGTTACTTCTACCCCAAAAGAGATTCCAATGATCCAAAATGTGAATCCTTCTCCCATACACCAGCTCCTCAGCCATGGATTCATCTGCTCTATCCTCCTATTCCTGCCCTCACTAGCTCGTAGCACTGGGAGTAATCCAGATATTACTACCCTTGAGGACCTCCTTTTTAAAATTCTACCTAACTCTCTGTAATCTCCCTTCAGAGTCGCAATCTTTTCCCTTCCAATGTCATTGGTTCCAATATGGACAGTGACCTCCTGCTGGCCCCTCTCCCCTGTGAGAACATTCTGCACCCTCTCTGAGACATCCTTGATTCTGGCACCAGGGAAACAACACACCATTCTGCTTTTTCTCTGTGGCCACAGAAACGTCTGTCTGTACCTCGGACTACAGAAACCCCTAACACAATTGATCTCTTGGAAGCCGACGTACCCCTCGTCACATTAGAGCCAGTCTCAATACCAGAAACTTGGCTGTTTGTGCTATGTTCCCATGAGAATCCACCACCCCCTACATTTTCCAAAACAGCATACCTGTTTGAAATGGGTATATCCACAAAAGACTCCTGCTCTAGCTGCCTACCTCTCGTACCCTTCCTGGAGTTAACCCATCTTTGTGACTGGATCTGAGATGTTCCCCCCTTTCTATAACTGCCATCCATCGCATACTGTAGCTGTTGCAAATTCCTCATCGCTTCTATTTGTCTCTCCAACCGATCCACTCGATCTGATAAGATTTGCATCCAACAGCATTTATGGCAGATGTAATCCGTAGTAACCCTTAAACTCTCTTTAAACTCCCACATCTGACAAGAAGTACATATCACTGCAAAGGCCATTTTTGCTCTTTCACAATCTGCAGACCCAGAAAATAACATCATCTTATTCCTCTACAAACACTGCCCCAGGTTAAATTAATAGCTATGGCTTATATTTTAAGTTTAATCAAGACTAAGCTTCAAAAACATATAATCAAGAAAGAATCCACTGTACCCACTACTGCAGCCTTTCTATTGGACAGATATATCACCCTCTGTGTGAAAATGTTGCCCCCAGGTCTCTTTTATATTCTTCCCCTCTCAGTCTAAACCTATGCCCTCTACTGCTGGACTCCCCCACAAGTAGGGAAAAGATATTTACCCTATCCATGCCCCTCATGATTTTATAAACCTCTATGAGATCACCCCTCAGCCTCTGACACTCCAGGGAAAACCACCCCAGACTGTTCAACCTTTCCCTGTAGCTCAAATCATCCAAACCTTGCAAAATCCTTGTAAATCTTTTCTGAATGCTTTCAATTTCACAACATCTTTCCGATAGGAAGGAGACCAGAATTGCACGCAATATTCTAACAGTGGCGTAACCAATGTCCTGTACAGCCGCAACATGACCTCCCAACTCCTGTATTCAATACTCTGACCAATAAAGGAAGCATACCAAATGCCTACATGACTATCCTACTATTACTGGAGGGTGGAATTGAACCTGGGTTACTGGTGCTGTGAAGTAGCAGTGCTAACCACTGAGCTGCCATGCTGTCCTCAGGTTGGAAATATAAATAACTCCAATCTCGATCATGAACCTGTGACATCAAAAGACATGATGGAGATATTAACAGCAAATATAAATGCAGTTGAATGTTTTTCGGATGAATTTCACCAAATCATAAAGAAGGACACATCAAACATCATGGAGCTGTCAGCTTCTGTAACTCGCCCAGTGATTGTGTCTGGACCTGTCATCACTGCTCGAGCAGTTGCAGCTTTGATTGCAGCCTATTTGTAATGTCAGCTGCTGCTGTCTGGTGTGTTGTCTCTGAAGGTGATCGACACCATGAAATGTTGGCTCATGGTTTAGTCTATCTGTTACAAAGCAGAGGCTGACACCCCTCTGATAATAAAACTGAAACACCCAGAAAAGATCACCTCGTAATCTGATAAAAATAAATGTGAAAGGTGATATAACATACCCTTCACCCCCAATCTGTTCCCATAGAATCCCTACAGTGTGGAAACTGGCCCTTCAGCCCAATGAGTCCACACCGACCTTCCGAAGAGTAAGCCACCCAGACCCATCGCTGACTACTCTACTCTAATCTGCACATCCCTGGACACGTTGGGAAAATTTAGCATGGCCAATTCAACCTAATATGCACATCCTTAAACACTGTGGACAATTTGGAATGGCTAATCCACCCGAACCTGCACATCCCTCTACACTAGGGGACAATTTAGCATGGCCAATTCACCCTAACCTGCACATCCCTCAACACTAGGGGACAATTTAGCATGGCCAATTCACCCTAACCTGCACATCCCTGAACATTATGGGATAATTTAGCATGGCCAATCCACCCTAACCTGCACATCTTTGGACTGTGGGATGAATTTGGTGCACCCGGATAAAACCCACGCAGGCACAGGGAGAATGCACAAACTCCACGCAGATCATCACCTGAGGATGAAATCGAACCCGAGTCCGTGGCGCTGTGAGGCAGCAGTGTTCCATATTACCATTTTTACAGACCACCTTTGTGACACACCTCACCCTGTCTTCTTCAAAACATGATTACAGCCGTAAACGTGGGATATGGGCCAAATGCTGGCAAATGGGATTCGATTAAATGATGATATCTGGTCGGTATGGAAGAGTTGCACCAAAGGACCTGTTTCCGTGCTGTCCAACTCTCTGACTGTGTGAATGGGGATATGGTTCCCAGTCAGTGTGTTGGAGTTGGGCTGGGAACTTCTTATGTGCCGATTCTTTTGTTCCCCTGACCGCCCATGTCATGGGTTGGGGAGAGTTTTCTGCACCACTCTTGCTTTTGGTACTGCATTGCATCTTGTCCCAGTGCTGTTGCAGGCATTTTAGATGGGTTCATGACCATTGCAATATCTATGCCTTCAGTCATTCCTTGATGTCACGTGGACTGAATCGAATTGGCTAATGGCTGATGTTCATGGTGCTGGGAATCTCATGGGGCAGACCGAGATGGATCACCCACTTAGCACTTCTGGCTGAAGGTGTTGTAGATGCTTCAGCCTGATCTTTTGGACCTGATGGGTTGGGATCCTCCAGGCAATGAGGTTGGAGGTGATTGACCTCCCCCAATTAATGATTTCATTGTCCACCATTAGTCACAACTGAATATTGAACACTGTGTAGAATTACTTAGCCCTGCCTACTGCAAGTTGATTTCCTACTGTTGAGCAACCTTTTGTTGTGACATTAGTAAATTAACTCAGAGTTTTGAGTATGTTTGGTATTTCTCTGTGGTAGCCCTCCTACACTTCACATTTTACCTGATTTGATAATGTCAACAAAGCCAGTTCTTCTGTAACATGATAATTGCATTAGTCGTAAAGATGTACAGCACGGAATCTGACCCTTCACTCCAACTCATCCATGTTGACCAGATCTCCGAATCTAATCTAGTCCCATTTGCCAGTGCCTAGCCCTTATCCCTCTAAACCCTTCCTATTGATGTACACATCCAGATGCCTTTTAAATGCTGTAATTGTAGCAGCCTCCACCTCTTCCTTTAGCAGCTCATTCTATGCACACACCACTCTCTGCATAAAAAACGTTGCTCCTTAGGTCCCTTTTGAATCTTTCCCCTGTCCCCCTGAACCTGCGCCCTCTAGGTTTGAACACCCCCACCCCTGGGCAATGACTTCGTCTGTTTATCCTGTCCATGACTCTCATGATTTTATAAAACTCTATAAGGTCACCTGCAGCCTCTGATGCTCCAGGGAAAACAGCCCCAGCGTATTCAGTCTCTCCCTATAGCTCAAATCATCCAACCCTGACAGCATCCCTGTTAATCTTTTCTGACTCCTTTCAAGATTCACAACATTCTTCCGATAGAAGGGAGACCAGAATTGCACACAATATTCCTAAAGTGGCCGAACCAATCTCCTGTACAGCCGCAACATGACCTCCCAACTCCTACACTTGATGCTGTGACCAATAAAGGAAAGCATACCAAGCGCCTTCTTCACGATCCTGTCTCCCTGCGACTCCATTTTCAAGGAGCTATAAACTTGCACTCCATTCATGTGCAACTCCATGTTACAGTAAAATCACACTTCAGGAACAGCACTTAACGTGTTGGTGCCAATTATGTTGCAGCCAAAACACACTTTAAAAGTTCACATTGTCAAAAGTGTCCCCAATTCTTCAATCGTGTTACAGCAAATTCATGTTGATGAAACATACGTTATAACAGAATGACCTGCAATTGGCTCCTGAGGGATTCAAGGTTAAAAAAAAATCAATTGGAATTCTGGACAAAAAGAACAAACAATCTGAAGAAATGGTGGTAAGGAATTGATAAGAGTGTTATGTACCAGTGATATAGATGTGTAATGTTCATATTAATATCAAAATCTCTCCACAGTTTCAAGATAAAATCATCAAAACTTGAAACAAACACAATGAGCATTACAGAAACTCAGCAGGTCTGGCAGCATGTGTGGAGAGAGAAACACTGTTAACATTGAGTCTAATGTGACTCATCTTCACGGCATCAAAAATGACCAATTTGACAACCTTGTGATGTTTACAAGGGATTTGGGATCCACAGTGTCACTAACATCTGTCTTCTCAAGTAAGTTTTCTTTGTAATAAGTTAATTAAACTTTGCTTAACAAAGTAATCTCAAAGATTTTGTCTTCTCGGGGACTAATGTAGGAGCAGGGAGATTTGTGAGAGCTGCTCAGGAGGGTTGAAACGAGTAGTTTAGGGGAGGATCCAGGGAATTAGTGAGGAAAGAGATCACTCTGAGACTGAGTTAAAACTCACACAACACCAGGTTATAGTCCAACAGGTTTATTTGGAAGCACTAGCTTTCGGAGCGCTGCTCCTTCATCAGGTGGTTGCGGAGTACACAGTTGTAAAACAGAATTTATCGCAAAAGATTACAGTGTGATGTAACTGACATTATATATTGGAAAATAGCTTGATTGTTAAGTCTCTCATCTGTTGGAATGACCATGATAGTTTCACTTGATTCATACGTAAATCACAAAACTCTTTTTAAAAGTTACATTCTCAGGTTAACTGTAACAATTGGTGTCAGCCCCCTGTGTTCTGTTGTCTGTGCCACAATATTTAGACTGATTCTAATCTAAAAAATGAGTTAACAGAGTCTTACAAGGATTCATGCAGTTTTTGAGCAAAGTACAATGTAACTCTGCAAATACAAATTCACCCCACAAACGTATATGTGTATATGTGCATGTGTGTGTGTGTGTGTGTATAGATGTGTTTATATGTGTGAGTATAGGAGTGCGTGTGTGTGTGTGTGTATATAGACAACGCTGGTTGAGTCACATGAGTACCGTAATGACCTCCTTAGGAGTCAGACACGTGCTGCAACCGACAGGGTACCCTTCGTTATCCAGTACTTCCCAGGAACCGGAAAACTACACCATGTGCTTCGCGACCTGCAACACATTATCAATGAGGATGAGCACCTCACCAAGACCTTACCCACACCTCCACTTCTCACCTTTAAATACCCGCCAAACCTCAAACAGATCATTGTTCGTAGCGAACTGCCAAGCTTTCAGGACAACTCCATACAACCCTGTCACGGTCGGCGCTGCAAGACGTGTCAGAGTGTGGACATGGATACCATCATTACGCGTTGGACACCTCCCACTATGTACGTGGCAGGTACTCATGTGACTCAGACAACGTTGTTTATCTTATACACTGCAGGCAGGGATGTCCCGAGGCCTGGTACATTGGGGAGACCGAGCAGAGGCTACGGCAACAGGAATGGACCCCGCAAAACAATCAACAGACAGGAGTGTTCCCTCTTAGTTGGAGAACATTTGACCTCGGACCTTCGGGTGACAATCCTCCTAGGCGGACTTTGGGACAGGCAGCAGCGAAACGTGGTCGAGCAGATGTGAAAGCTAATTTCAGTTCCCACAGGGAGGCCCTCAACAGGGACCTTGGGTTCATGTCACATTGCAGGTGACCACCGCACTATATACACACACACAACCTGGATGAATCCATCTCTGTTAACTCATTTTTTTAGATTAGAATCAGTTGAAATATTATGGCAGAGACAACAGAACACAGGAGACTATACCTTCAACATCTTCTCTGGCCTGACATCAATTGTTACAGTTTACCTGAGGATGTAACTTTTAAAAAGAGTTTTGTGAATTACATATGAAGCAAGTGAAACTATCATGGTCATTCCAACAGATGAGAGACTTAACAATCAAGCTATTTTCCAATGTATAATGTCAGTTACATCACACTGTAGTCTTTTGCTATAAATTCTGTGTTTTACAATTATGTACTCCACAACCACCTGATGAAGGAGCAGCGCTCTGAAAGCTAGTGCTTCCAAATAAACCTGTTGGACTAGAACCTGGTGTTGTGTGAGTTTTAACGTTGTACACCCCAGTCCAACACCAGCATCTCCAAATCAATCTGAGACTGGTACAGTTGGGAAAAGGAGTGAGACAAACAGTCAGGGCAGGCAGGACAAAAACAGAGAACAAGGTAGGATTGATAAATTAAACTGCATTTATTTCAATGCAAGAAGCCTAATTGGGAAGGCAGATGAATTGAGGGCATGGTTAGGGATATGGTACTGGGGCATCATAGCAATTACAGAGACGTGGCTTAGGGACAGACAGGACTGGCAGCTTAATGTTCCAGGATACAAATGCTGTAGGAAGGATACAAAAGTGGGTGCGAGAGGAGGGGGAGCAGTGTTTCTGATAAGGGTTAGCATTGTGGCTGTACTGAGGGAGGATATTCCTGGGAATGCATCCAAGGAAATTATTTGGGTGGAACCGAGAAATAGGAAAGGGATGATGACCTTCTTGGGATTATATTCTCGAACACCCCAAGAGGCAGCGAGAAATTGCAAAACAAATCTTTAAGGAGATCTCAGTCATGTGTAAGAAAAATAGGATGGTAATTTCCAAACATAGACCTGGACTGCCATAGTTTTCAGGGTTTAGTGTACAAGGAAATGTTGTGATTCAGCATCTGGATGGACCTACAAGAGAAGCTACAAAACGTGACCTCCTCTTGGGAAATAAGGCAGGGCAGGTGACTGAGGTGTCAGTGGGGGAGTACTTAGGGCCCAGTGACTGTAAATCTGTTAGTTTTAAAATAAATTAGTGATGGAAAAGGATAGACCGCATCTAAAAGTTGAAGTTCAACATTGGATGAAAGCCAAATTTGACGGTATTAGGCAAGAACATTCAAAGGTTGAGTGGGGACAGATGTTCAAAGGGAAAGGGAAGGTTGGAAAATGAGAAGCCTTCAGAAATGTGATTTTGAGAGTCCAGAGACAACATATTCCTGTTCGGGTGAGAGGCAAGGCTGGGAGGTGTAGGGAATGATGGGTGATGAGAGAAATTGTGGCTTTGGTATAGAAAAAGAAGGAAACGTGTCCAGGGTCGACAACAGAGATTGAGTCAATTGTAAAAGAGTATAAAGGCAGTAGGAGCATAATTAAGAGGGAAATCAGGAGGGCAAAAAGGGGACATGAAATAGCTGTGGCAAATAGGGTTAAGGAGAATCCAAAGAGATATTATGACTATATGAAGGACAAAAGGATAACGAGGGAGAGAACAGCGTCCCATCAAGATCAACAAGAGAGCCCACGTGTGGAACTGTAGGAGATGGGGGAAGATATTAAATGAGTATTCTGCATCAGACAGTGGTTAGGCCATTTTTGGAATATTGCTTGCAATTCTGGTCTCCTTCCTATCAGAAGGATGTTGTGAAACGTGCAAGGGTTCAGAAAAGATTCACAAAGATTCTCAAAGGGATGGAGGATTTGAGCTATAGGAGAGGCTGAATAGGCTCGGGCTGTTTTCTCTGGAGCATCGAAGGCTGAGGGGTGACCTGATCGAGGTTTATATAATCATGAGGGGCATGGATAGGATAAACAGACAATGTCTCTTCCCTGGGGTGGGGGAGTTCAGAACTAGGGAAGCATCGGTTTAGGGTGAGAGGGGAAAGATTTAAAAGAGACCTGAGGGGCAACCTTTCCCACAGAGGGTAGTACGTGTGTGGAATGAGCTGCCAGAGGAAGTGGTAGAGGCTGGTACAATTGTAACATTTAAAAGGCACCTGGATGGGTATATGAACAGGAAGGGTTTGGAGGGATATGGGCCGGGTGCTGGCAGGTGGGACTAAATTGGGTTGGGATATCTGGTCAGCATGGATGGGTTGGACCGAAGGGTCTGTTTCCGTACTGTATACTCAATGACTCTATTATGTATGAGAGACGTGCTGAGACAGAGGGAGATGGTGATATCGTACATGGGAAGGAGAAAGAAATTGTGAGATTTTACATGAGAGAGAGAAAAACAGTGAGATCGTGCATGAGACAGAGATAGAAAGAGAGTTAGTACGTGAGAGATTCACCTTCCCTGACAGTGTGGGGCTCCTGTATCACACACCAGAATGAAATCAGACGCTGTGTTTAGGAGCAGGACATGGCCGGTGGAATTCGAACATCTGTTCATTAGGATGCTCAGAACCAGGAATCCAGCAGAGAATGACAACAGAACAGAGAGAATCAAACAAAGAACTTGGTGTTGAATTAGTGGAAGTGTAGAGTAGAGAATGTCGAGTCAGTGATGTACTGAACCTGTTGTACCACGGTTGAGAGTTCAGGACTGTGTCTTTGTATCTGTGTGTGGGGGGGTGTGATGGAGACAGTTTAAACTTAGCTTACTCTGAGCCTCTGCTTGGGGAATACCTATCCTTCAGCTATTTGACTGCAACATCATAGAGAGCTCTCCCCATGCTGTACCTGTTCTGGGAGTCATTAATGCAGACAGTGTCGAGACAGCTTTCCCCTGTATCTCCCTCCATTAAACAGGACATGTAGTTGGAATGTGCAGATGATAGGAGAAAGTGAGGTCTGCAGATGCTGGAGAATCAGAGCTGAAAATGTGTTGCTGGAAAAGCGCAGCAGGTCAGGCAGCATCCAAGGAACAGGAAATTCGACGTTTCGGGCATAAGTCCTTCATCAGGAAGGGCTTATGCCCGAAACGTCGAATTTACTGTTCCTTGGATGCTGCCTGACCTGCTGCGCTTTTCCAGCAACATATTTTCAGCATGTGCAGAGTATACACAAATTGCCAATGGAGTATTCAGGAAAGAGCAGTAGACTTTCGGAGGATCCAAGCAGGTGCTGTTTACTGTCGTTGGGAAGGTGTCTGAGGATGAAAGTGGTCCACAGGATTGCTGATGTCATCTCAGTAAAACACTCACAGAGAGACCTCCTTCCAGTTGTTGGCCAATGAATATGAAGCACAGAATTCCAGTGAAATAGGCCTGTGAGGGCTGAGGGCTTTCTCTGTTTGTCATAGAGAGCAAAATGGTCACCCAATGTCCTTGGGGGAAGAGGCCTGGCCTGGATTTAACCCAAATCACAGCCTGACACTGCAACCCCACAAAGTAACTGAGGGATGGACATTTATAAATCACATTCCATGCCTTCAGTGTCATCTCAAACTGGGTTCGAGGGAATGGAGCAGTTTTGCAGTGCCCTCAGTGTGTGATTGAGGGAGATGGCAACAGAGATGGAGGGGGAGGGAAAGATGGCAACAGAGAGAGTGTGAGGTGGCGAGGGAAATGGTGACGCAGGGAGAGGGGGGGAGGGTGAGATAGCGACACAGAGGGGGAGGAGATGGTGACAGAGAGAAAGAGGTGGAGATAAACACACAAAGAGAGAGATGGAGAGATGGTGACAGAGAGAGAGAGAGGGGGAAATAGTGACAGAAAGAGAGGAAGAGATGGTGACGCAGTGGGGGGCAGATGGCAACACAAAGAGAGAGGGAGGGGATGGTGACACAGAGAGAGACAAAGGGAGAAGGTGACAGAGAGAGGGAGAGGGAGAGATGGTGACACAGAGAGAGAGAGAGAGAGAGATGGTGTCACAGAGAGAGAGGGGGAGATGGTGACATATAGAGAGAAAGGGAGATAGTGACACAGAGAGACAGAGGGAGAAGGCGACGGAGAGAGAGAGAGAGATGGTGACACAGAGAGAGAGAGAGAGGGGGAGATGGTGACACAGAGAGGGAGAGGGGGAGATGGTGACACAGAGAAGGGGGATTTGGTGACACAGAGAGAGAGAGAGAGGGGGAGATGGTGACACAGAGAAGGGGGATTTGGTGACACAGAGAGAGACAGGACCAGGAGAGAGACAGGCCGGGAGAGCGAGTCAGGGAGACCCGCAGTCACAAACTGAATTGTGAAACTGCTGGCACTATTGGGACCTTGCTGTGTGAGAAGTACATGGGGGAGGGTAACATGCTTATGGAGGGGGTGTTGCTGGGGATGGGGTGGAGTGTTCTGGCGTGGGACAAAGAAAGTGAAATACCCCAAGGGGGCCACACCCAGCTGCCTGTGGGATCTTGCTGTGCACCCCTCTGCCTGTGGGTCACCCCTTACACATCAGAGCAGCCTGTGAACAGAGCCCGGGCTCTGTTTGCTGATGGTCTGACAGTGGGAGGGGGTGTATCATTCCCCACTTCCCCCAAGACAGACCTCACTCTCCCCCACCCCCCCACCCATCCTCTCCTCCCCCTCCCCTCAGAATGTGGTATTGACCTGGTTAATGGCTACAGGAAAAGGAGATGGGAACCCACTTTAAATGGGAGGGAGGGAGGGAGGAGAGGAGAGGGCATTTCTGTCAGAACGGAGGGGGAATGGAGAGCGAGGGAGGGGGAGAGAGAAGGGACAGGTGGGGGTTGGGGTGGAGAGAGGGCAGAGGGGGTGTGGGAGAGACATAGATCAATTCTCGAGAGCAGGAGAAAGCTGAACAGAGATGGAAACGTAGATAGGGGCAGAGAGAGTGGGAGAAAGGGAGAACGAGAGAGGGAGGGTGGGGAGGAATGAATGAGAGTGTGAGAGAGAGGGAGAGAGCTGACTGTCCCAGTGGAAGGTTCATGGTTTAAAACGGGTTTGAAGCCTGGGGTTAAAGTAACCGAGGACTCGGGATTGTGACACAAACAGGTTAATCCCCAGGATCTGGGAGGCAGGATTCCCTGAGGAGGGAATTGAAACCTTCAATGGGAAACTCTCTCCAAAGACCTGTTCTCATGTCAGAGTGATGTGAGAGGTGTATCGGCCAGGGGGATAAAATGTGATAATCACAGAAATACATACAGGATGGCCATTTCAATTCAATTCACTGTGTATCTGGGAGGGGGGTCTCTGTCTGTCTCTCCAGGTTTCTTTTGTTGAGTTTTCAAACAAATAAAACTGACCCACACACAACAAAATGAGCTGTCACTATTTAATAATTAGAGTGGTGCTGGAAAAGCACAGCAGGTCAGGCAGCATCTGAGGAGCAGGAAAGTCAACGTTTCAGGCAAAAGCCCTTCATCAGGAATAGAGGCAGAGTGCCTGCAGGGTGGAGAGATAAATGAGAGGAGGGTGGGGGTGGGGAGAAAGTAGCATAGAGTGCAATAGGTGAATGGGGGTGGGGATGGAGGTGATAGCTGAAAATGTGTTGCTGGAAAAGCGCAGCAGGTCAGGCAGCATCCAAGGAACAGGAAATTCGACATTTCGAGCATAAGCCCTTCATCAGGAATCATCAGGAATGGCTAATGCCCGAAATGTCGAATTTCCTGTTCCTTGGATGCTGCCTGACCTGCTGCGCTTTTCCAGCAACACATTTTCAGCTCTGATCTCCAGCATCTGCAGACCTCACTTTCTCCTCGATTGAGGTGATAGGTCAGGGAGGAGGCTGGTGCGGATAGGGAGATAGGCAGGTAGAACAGGTCATGGGGACAGTGCTGAGCTGGAAGTTTGGAACTGGGGTGAGGTGGGGGAGGGGTAAATAAGGAAACTGGTGAAGTCCACATTGATGCCCTGGGGTTGAAGTGTTCCGAGGCGGAAGATGAGGCGTTCACCTGGACCATCTCTGACCTCTCCATCTCCATTAATGACGACTGACTTGACACTGACATTTTATACAAACCCACCTACTCCCACAGCTACCTGGATTATACCTCTTCCCACCCTACCTCCTGCAAAATTGTCATCCCGTATTCCAATTCCTCCGCCTCTGCCGTATCTGCTCCCAGGAGGACCAGTTCCATCACAGAACACACCAGATGGCCTCCTTCTTCATCATCCACAATTTCCCTTCCCACGTGGTTAATGATGCCCTTCAACGCATCTCGTCCATATCCTGCAGCCCGCCCTCAAACCCCACCCCTCCAATCGTAACAAGGACAGACCCTCCCTGGTGTTCACCTTCCACCCTACCAACCTTCGCATAAAGCACATCATCCAACGATATTTCCGCCACCTCCAAACAGACCCCACCACCAGGGATATATTTCCCTCCCCACCCCTTTCCGCCTTCCTCAAAGACCGTTCCCTCCGTGACTACCTGGTCAGGTCCACGCCCCCAAAAACCCACCCTCCCATCCTGGCACCTTCCCCTGCCACCGCAGGAATTGCAAACCCTGCGCCCACACCTCCTCTCTCACCTCCACCCAAGGCCCTAAAGGAGCCTTCCACATCCATCAAAGTTTTACCTGTACATCCACCAAGATCATTTATTGTATCCGTTGCTCCTGATGCAGTCTCCTCTACATTGGGAGACTGGATGCCACCTAGCGGAGCGCTTCAGGGAACATCTCTGGGACACCCACACCAATCAATCCCACCGTCCTGGGCCCAACATTTCCATAAGGCCATTAGACATAGGAGTGGAAGTAAGGCCATTCAGCCCATCGAGTCCACTCCGCCATTCAATCATGGCTGTTGGGCATTTCAACTCCACTTACCAGCATTCTGCCCGTAGCCCTTAATTCCTTGTGACATCAAGAATTTATCAATCTCTGCCTTGAGACATTTAGCGTCCCAGCCTCCACTGCACTCTGCGGCAATGAATTCCACAGGCCCACCACTCTCTGGCTGAAGAAATGTCTCCGCATTTCTGTTCTGAATTGACCCCCTCCAATTCTAAGGCTGTGCCCACGGGTCCTAGCCTGCTCGCTTAACGGAAACAATTTTCTAGCGTCCATCCTTTCCAAGCTACGTATTACCTTGTATGTTTCTATTAAATCTCCCATTAATCTTCTAAACTGCAATGAATACAATCCCAGGATCCTCAGCCATTCGTCGTATGTTAGATCTACCATTCCAGGGATCATCCGTGTGAATCTCTGCTGGACACGTTCCAGTGCCAGTATGTCCTTCCTGAGGTGTGGGGACCAAAACTGGACACAGTACTCCAAATGGGGCCTAACCAGAGCTTTATAAAGTCTCAGTAGCACAACGGTGCTTTTATATTCACCTCCCCCTCCCACTCAGCCAAGAACATGGAGGTCCTGGGCCTCCTTCACCGCCGCTCCCTCTCCACCCGACACCTGGAGGAAGAACGCCTCATCTTCCGCCTCAGAACACTTCAATCCCAGGGCATCAATTTGGACTTCACACATTTTCCTCATTTCCCCTCCCCCACCTCACCCCAGTTCCAAACTTCCAGCTCAGCACTGTCCCCATGACCTGTCCTACCTGCCTATCTCCCTTCCCACCTATCTGCTCCACCCTCCTCCCTGACCTATCACCTCCATCCCCAGCCCCATTCACCCATTGAACTCTTTGCTACCTTCCCCACCCTCCTCCCTGACCTATCACCTCCATCCCTACCCCCACTCACCTATTGTACTCTATGCTACTTTCTCCCCACCCCCACCCCCCTCTCATTTATTTCTCCACCCTGCAGGCACTCTGCCTCTATTCCTGATGAAGCGCTTTTGCCCTAAACATCGACTTTCCTGCTCCTCGGAGTCTGCCTGACCTGCTGTGCTTTTCCAGCACCACTCTAATCTGGACTCTGGTTTCCAGCATCTGCAGCCCTTGTTTTTACCCCGTCATTATGTAAAGTGGGGAGAGGGCGGGGGGGGGGGGGGGAGCGGGTGGAGGAATAAAGATTACAGTGTGCAGGATTAAATCAGAGAGAGTTATCAGAGATGGACAGAGTGCCAGTGGGGCAACAGAGAGGGGGAACAGAGAGAGGGGGGAACCGAGAGTGAGGGTACAACAGGGGGGATGGTGGAACGAGAGGGGGGAACAGAGAGAGAGAGGGGATAATGGAGGGTTGTGGAACAGAGAGAGAGGGGAAGCAGAGAGAGAGAGAGAGAGAGAGACAGGGAATGGGGGGAAGAGAGAAAGAGGGGAACAGAGGGAGAGTGGGGACAGAGAGAGAGGGAGAGAGGAACGGAGAACATGAGGGTGTTGTTTGGGATTTGTCAAACAGTAGGATTGGTCCTTCTGTCATCATGGAGACAAGATCGAACCCTTAACCAGGGTCAGGAACACAGATGATCTATCTGTGCTCACACTGCTGCTTGTGGGATCTTGCTGTGTGTTTCTAGCCTCGGGCCAATTGCTCTTTAGTGATTTCTTTGTATTTTGCTGTTGCTTGATGTTCTGCAATGCATTAATGATGCAGTAATTAAACTGACCCAGTATCGCAGGGTAAAGTGGGAGACTGGGGAAGGCAGAGAGCAGTGGGATCTTGCTGTGCTCTTGGTGTTGCTGCTGTATTTTATTTCAAATTGCTTTTTATTTCCCTCTCAGTCTGCTCCCCCCGCCCCGAGGAGGGGATTAGATCCAGGAGCTGAAATTCAGGACGGTGCAGAGACAGAGGGAATCAAATCATTTCTGCCCCGAGGAATCATCAGCCCAGAGCCAGAACCAGAGAGAGAGAGAGGGAGTGAGACAGCGAGAGGGAGAGAGAGTGAGACAGCGAGAGAGAGAGAAAGACGGAGAGAGAGACAGTGAAGGAAAGAGAGACAGCGAGAGGGAGAGAGAGAGACAGCAAAGGAGAGAGAGCAACAGTGAGAGGGAGACAGAAACAGTGAGGGAGAGGGAGAGACAGAGACAGTGAGGGAGAGAGAGAGAGAGACAGCGAGGGACAGAGACAGAGAGTTTGGTTCTGGGAACCACACATACAGCAGGAAAATCCCGACAGATTCTCAGCAGATATCCCCTTCTCTTCCCAGCCCAGTGTGTGTCAGGAGGGGGCTACAGTCAGGCTCTGAGACCCTAGTGTGGGACCTCCCCAATTAATGATTTAATTGTCCCCCACCCGTCACAACCCAATGTGGAATGGCTGTGTAGGATTATTTATCCCTGCCTATTGCAAGTTGATTTCCCACAGTCGATCAACCCTTTGTTGTGACATTAGTAAATTAACTCCTTGTTTGGAGTATGTTTGGTATTTCTCTGTGGTAGCCCTCCTACACTTCACATTTTACCTGATTTGATAACACCAACACATTCAGTTCTTCTGTAACATGATGATTGCATTCGTCATAGAGATGTACAGCTCAGAATCAGACCCTTCACTCCAACTCGTCAATGTCAACCAGATACTCTACCTAACCTAGTCCCATTTGCCAGTGCCTGGCCCTTATCCCACTCAACCCTTCCTATTGATGGAGCTATTCAGATGCCTTTTAAATGCTGTAATTTTACCAGCTTCCATCTGTTCCTCTGGCAGCTCATTCCAAGCACACACCACTCTCTGTGCAAAAAACGTTGCCCTTAGGCCCCTTTTAAAACTTTCCCCACTTATCCTGAACTGGTGCCCCCTAGTTTTGAACTCCCCCACCCCTGGGCAAAGACTTTGTCTGTTTATCCTATCCATGACTCTCATGGTTTTATAAAACTCTATAAGGTCTCCCCCAGCCTCTGATGCTCCAGGGAAACTAGCCCCAGCCTATTCAGTCTCTCCCTATAGCTCAAATCATCCAACCCTGACAACATCCCTGTAAATCTTTTCTCACTCCTTTCCAGATTCACAACATCCTTCCGATAGGAGGGAGACCAGAATTGCACACAATATTCCAAAAGTGGCCGAACTACTGTACAGCCGCAACATGACCTCCCAACTCCTGCACTTGATGCTGTGACCAATAAAGGAAATCATACCAAGCGCCTTCTTCACTATCCAATCTACCTGTGACATTGTCAAAAGTGTCCCCAATTCTTCAATCGTGTTACAGCAAATTCATGTTGATGAAACACACGTTATAACAGAATGACCTGCAATTGGCTCCTGAGGGATTTGAGGTTAAAAAAAATCAATTGGAATTCTGGACAAAAATGAGCAAACAATCTGAAGAAATGGTGGTAAGGAATTGATAAGAGTTTTATGCACCAGCGATATAGATGTGTAATGTTCATATTAATATCAAAATCTCTCCACAGTTTCAAGATAAAATCATCAAAACTTGAAACAAACACAATAAGCATTACAGAAACTCAGCAGGTCTGGCAGCATGTGTGGAGAGAGAAACACCGTTAACATTGAGTCTAATGTGACTCATCTTCACGACATTAAAAAACTGAACAATTTGACAACCTTGTGAGGTTTACAAGGGATTTGGGATCCACAGTGTCACTGACATCTGTCTTCTCAAGTAAGTTTTCTTTGTAATAAGTTAATTAAACTTTGCTTCACAAAGTAATCTCAAAGATTTTGTCTTCTCGGGGACTAATGTAGGAGCAGGGAGATTTGTGAGAGCTGCTCAGGAGGGTTGAAACGAGTAGTTTTGGGGAGGATCCAGGGAATTAGTGAGGAAAGAGATCACTCTGAGACAGCGCACACACACGCACACAGACACACACACACACACTCACTCCGATGCACATACAGACACACCTACACACAGACATGCACACTGACACTTCCACACACTCCGGCAGGCACACACATTCCCGAACTCACACTGCACTCTCTCATAGACTTAGACCCTTTACACTCACACACATATATCCACTATCTCTCATAGACACTCAAAAGACCCCACCCCAGACACACACACGCGCACACACAAACCCACATGCAGATGTACACATATACGTTTGTGGGGTGAATTTGTACTTGCAGAGTTACATTGTACTTTGCTCAAAAACTGCATGAATCCATGTAAGACTCTGTTAACTCATTTTTTGATTAGAATCAGTCGAAATATTCTGGCACAGACAACAGAACACAGGGGGCTAACACCTACAACATCTGATCTGGCCTGACACCAATTGTTACAGTTAACCTGAGAATGTAACTTTTATAAAGAGTTTTGTGATTTACATATGAACCAAGTGAAACTATCATGGTCATTCCAACAGATGAGAGACTTAACAATCAAGCTATTTTCCAATCTATAATGTCAGTTACATCACACTGTAATCTTTTGCTATAAATTCTGTGTTTTACAATTGTGTACTCCACAACCACCTGATGAAGGAGCAGCGCTCCGAAAGCTAGTGCTTCCAATTAAACCTGTTAGACTATAACCTGGTGTTTTGTGAGTATTAACTTTGTACACCCCAGTCCAACACCAGCATCTCCAAACCAATCTGAGACTGGTACAGTTGTGAAAAGGAGTGAGACAAACAGTCAGGGCAGGCAGGACAAAAACAGAGAACAAGGTAGGATTGATAAATTAAACTGCATTTATTTCAATGCAAGAAGCCTAATTGGGAAGGCAGATGAATTGAGGGCATGGTTAGGGATATGGTACTGGGGCATCATAGCAATTACAGAGACGTGGCTCAGGGACAGACAGGACTGGCAGCTTAATGTTCCAGGATACAAATGCTGTAGGAAGGATACAAAAGTGGGTGCGAGAGGAGGGGGAGCAGTGTTTCTGATAAGGGTTAGCATTATGGCTGTACTAAGGGAGGATATTCCTGGGAATGCATCCAAGGAAATTATTTGGGTGGAACCGAGAAATAGGAAAGAGATGATGACCTTCTTGGGATTATATTCTCGAACACCCCAAGAGGCAGCGGGAATTTGCGAAGCAAATCTTTAAGGAGATCTCAGTCATGTGTAAGAAAAATAGGATGGTAATTTCCAAACATAGACCTGGACTGCCAGAGTTTTCAGGGTTTAGTGTACAAGGAAATGTTGTGATTCAGCATCTGGATGTACCTACAAGAGAAGCTACAAAACGTGACCTCCTCTTGGGAAATAAGGCAGGGCAGGTGACTGAGGTGTCAGTGGGGGAGTACTTAGGGCCCAGTGACTGTAAATCTGTTAGTTTTAAAATAAATTAGTGATGGAAAAGGATAGACCGCATCTAAAAGTTGAAGTTCAACATTGGATGAAAGCCAAATTTGACGGTATTAGGCAAGAACATTCAAAGGTTGAGTGGGGACAGATGTTCAAAGGGAAAGGGAAGGTTGGAAAATGAGAAGCCTTCAGAAATGTGATTTTGAGAGTCCAGAGACAACATATTCCTGTTCGGGTGAGAGGCAAGGCTGGGAGGTGTAGGGAATGATGGGTGATGAGAGAAATTGAGGCTTTGGTATAGAAAAAGAAGGAAACGTGTCCAGGGTAGACAGCAGAGATTGAGTCAATTGTAAAAGAGTATAAAGGCAGTAGGAGCACACTTAAGAGGGAAATCAGGAGGGCAAAAAGGGGACATGAGATAGCTGTGGCAAATAGGGTGAAGGAGAACCCAAGAAAGATGATGAATATATGAAGGACAAAAGGATAACGAGGGAGAGAACAGCATCCCATCAAGAGCAGCAAGAGAGCCCACGTGTGGAACTGCAGGAGATGGGGGAAGATATTAAATGAGTATTCTGCATCAGGCATTGGTTAGGCCACTTTTGGAATATTGCGTGCAATTCTGGTCTCCTTCCTATCAGAAGGATGTTGTGAAACGTGCAAGGGTTCAGAAAAGATTCACAAAGATTCTCAAAGGGATGGAGGATTTGAGCTATAGGAGAGGCTGAATAGGCTCGGGCTGTTTTCTCTGGAGCATCGAAGGCTGAGGGGTGACCTGATCGAGGTTTATATAATCATGAGGGGCATGGATAGGATAAATAGACAATGTCTCTTCCCTGGGGTGGGGGAATCCAGAACGAGAGGAGCATAGGTTTAGGGTGAGAGGGAAAAGATTTAAAAGAGACCTAAGGGGCAACCTTTTCCCACAGAGGATATTACGTGTGTGGAATGAGCTGCGAGAGGAAGTGGTGGAGGCTGGTACAATTACAACATTTAAAAGGCATTTGGATGGGTATTGGATTAGGAAGGGTTTGGAGGGATATGGGCCGGGTGCTGGCAGGTGTACATCTCTCTGACTCTATGACTCGACTTGGCATCAGCCTTCCCAATAGAACACCACTGTGTATACCAGCCCCTCTTCCCTGCATTAGACCCAGAGCCTTGACATTTCAACTGCTCCTCCAAGTGCTTTTTAAAGGATATGACATCGACCACCCTCTCAGGTAGTACATTCCTGATCCCCACCACTGTCTGGGTGATAGTGGCCTTCAAATCCCCTCGAAACCTCCTGCATTTCACCGTAAAATTTGCACTCACCCCCCATCCCCGTTATTGACCCTGTGATTAAGGGGAACTATTGCTTTGTATCCAGGCTGTCCGTGCCCCTCATACTCTTATACACCTCTATCAGGTCCCCCCTCAATCCTCCCTGCTCCAAAGAAAACAGCCCAAACTTTGCCAGCCTCTCTTCATCGCTGAACTGCTCCAACCCAGCCAACATCCTGGGAAATCTCCTCTGTACCCCATCTGGTGCAATCTGGGGTCCAGCAATCACTCCCTGAGCTTCCTACAAATTTCAGGGGAACACCTCATCACGTCCTGGGGATTTATCCACTTTTATGTGTTTCTCCTCTGTAATATGGGCATTTTTCAACAAAACACCACGTTCCATATCTTCCATCTCCTTCTCCACAGTAAACACTGATGCAAAATACTCATTTAGTATCTCCCCCATCTCCTGTGGCTCCACACAGGGGCAGACCTTTCTGATCTTTGAGAGGCCCTACTCCCCACCATCATTACTCTTTCATACTTAATGTATTTGTGACATCCCTTTGGAAGTTTTAACGTACAAAAACCTATCATTGTTCAGAGGAACAATTGGGACTCAGGGTCTGTTCTCAAAGGAGTTCAGAGGGATGGTGATGATCTCATTGAAACTTATAGAATTCTGACAGGCCTGGATAAAATGGACGTGGTGGAGATATTTCCACGAGGAGGGGAGGCTAGGACCCGAGGGCACAGCCTGAGAGTGAAGGGGTGACCCTTTTGAACTGAGATGAGGAAGTATTTCTTCAACCAGAGAGTGGTGTCTCTGTGCAACTCACTGCTGCAGAAGGCGATGGAGGCCATGTCACTGAGTGTATTTAAAACAGTGACAGATAGGTTCTCCATTAGTGAGGGGGACCTAAGGTTAGTGGGGGGAGGGCAGGAGAATGGAGTTGAGAACCATATCAGCCATGATCCAATGGGAAGCAGACTCGATGGGCCAATTCTGCTCCTGTATCTGATGGTCCAACATGACAGTGTGAACAACTCCAATCTCAATCATGAATCTGAGACATCAAAAGACATGATGGAGATATTAACAGCAAATATAAATGCAGCTGAATGTTTTTAGGATGAATTTCACCAAATCATAAAGAAGGACACATCAAACATCATGGAGCTGTCAGCTTCTGTAACTCGCCCAGTGATTGTGTCTGGATCTGTCATCACTGCTCGAGCAGTTGCAGCTTTGATTGCAGCCTATTTGTAATGTCAGCTGCTGCTGTCTGGTGTGTTGTCTCTGAGGTGATCGACATCATGAAATGTTGGCTCATGGTTTGGTCTATCTGTTACAGAGCAGAGGCTGACACCCCTCTGATAATAAAACTGAAACACCCAGAAAAGATCGTCTCGTAATCTAATCAAAATAAGTGTGAAAGGTGATATAACATACTTCTCACCCCAATCTGTTCCCATAGAATCCATAGAATCCCTACAGTGTGGAAACTGGCCCTTCGGCCCAACAATGTCCACACCGACCTTCCGAAGAGTAAGCCACCCAATCCCATTGCCTCACTACTGTACCCTAAACTGCACATCCCTGGGAACTGTGGGACGATTTAGCATGGCCAAAATCACCCTAACCTGCACATCCCAGGGCACTATGGGACAATTTAGCATGGCCAAAATCACCCTAACCTGCACATCCCTGGGCACTATGAAAAATTTAGCATGGCCAATCCGCCCCAACCTGACACTATGGGATAATTTAGCATGGCCAATGCACCCTAACCGACACATCCCTGAACACTATGGGACAATATAGCATGGCCAATCGATCCAAACCCGCACTTCCCTGAACACGATGGGACAATTTAGGATGGCCAATTCACCCGAATCTGCAGATCCCTGACACTGTTGGACAATGTAGCATGGCCAATGCACATCTTTGGACTGTGGGAGGAATTCGGAGCACCCAGATGAAACCCACGCCGACACGGGGAGAATGCGTTAACTCCACGCAGATCGTTGCCTGAGGTGGAAATCGAACCCGAGTCTGTGGCGCTGTGAGGCAGCAGTGTTCCATATTACCATTTTTACAGACCACCTTTGTGACACACCTCACCCTGTCTCCTTCAAAACATGATTACAGCCGTAAACGTGGGATATGGGCCAAATGCTGGCAAATGGGATTCGATTAAATGATGATATCTGGTCGGTATGGAAGAGTTGTACCAAATGATCAGTTTCCGTGCTGTCCAACTCTCTGACTGTGTGAATGGGGATATGGTTCCCAGTCAGTGTGTTGGAGTTGAGCTGGGAGTTTCTTATGTGCCGATTCTTTTGCTTCCCCTGAGCGTCCATGTCATGGGTTGGGGAGAGTTTTCTGCACCACTCATGCTTTGGTACTGAATTGCATCTTGTCCCAGTGCTGTTGCAGGCATTTTAGATGGGTTCATGACCATTGCAACATCCTGTGCCTTCAGTCATTCCTTGATGTCACAGGGACTGAATCGAATTGGCTAATGGCTGATGTTCATGATGCTGGGAATCTCATGGGGGAGACCGAGATGGATCACCCACTGAGCACTTCTGGCTGAAGGTGTGACAGATGCTTCAGCCTCATCTTTTGGACCTGATGGGTTGGGATGCTCCAGGCAATGAGGTTGGAGGTGATTGACCTCCCCCAATTAATGATTTAATTGTCCACCATCAGTCACAACTGAATATTGAACACTGTGTAGAATTACTTATCCCTGCCTATTGCAAGTTGATTTCCCACTGTTGAGCAACCCTTTGTTGTGACATTAGTAAATTAACTCCGAGTTTTGAGTATGTTTGGTATTTCTCTGTGGTAGCCCTCCTACACTTCACATTTTACCTGATTTGATAACACCAACACAACCAGTTCTTCGGTAACATGATGATTGCATTAGTCATAGAGATGTACAGCACGGAATCAGACCCTTCACTCCAACCCGTCCATGCCAACCACATATTCTACCCTCCCAGTTGGAGAACATTTGACCTCGGACCTTCAGGTGACCATCCTCCAAGGCGGACTTCGGGACAGGCAGCAGCGAAACGTAGCCAAGCAGAACTGATAGCTAAGTTCAGTTCCCATAGGGAGGGCCTCAACAGGGACCTTGGGTTCATGTCACATTACAGGTGACCACCATTGTACTATACGCACACACAGGTACCACACACACACACACACACACACACACACACGGATGTGGGGTGAATTTGTATTTGCAGAGTTACATTGTACTTTGATCAAAACCTGTGTAAATCCATCTCTGTTAACTCATTTTTTAGATTAGAATCAGTTGAAATATTCTGGCACAGACAACAGAACACAGGGGGCTAACACCTACAACATCTTCTCTGGCCTGACACCAACTGTTACAGTTAACCTGAGATTGTAACTTTTAAAAAGAGTTTTGTGAATTACATACGAACCAAGTGAAACTATCATGGTCATTCCAACAGATGAGAGACTTAACAATTAAGCTATTTTCCAATGTATAATGTCAGTTCCATCTCACTGTAATCTTTTGCTATAAATTCTGTGTTTTACAATTGTGTACTCCACAACCACCTGATGAAGGAGCAGTGCTCCGAAAGCTAGTGCTTCCAAATCAACCTGTTGGACTATAACCTGGTGTTGTGTGAGTTTTAACTTTGTACACCCCAGTCCAACACCAGCATCTCCAAATCAATCTGAGACTGGGACAGTTGGGAAAAGGAGTGAGACAAACAGTCAGGGCAGGCAGGACAAAAACAGAGAGCAAGGTAGGATTGATAAATTAAACTGCATTTATTTCAATGCAAGAAACCTAATTGGGAAGGCAGATGAATTGAGGGCATGGTTAGGGATATGGTACTGGGGCATCATAGCAATTACAGAGACATGGCTCATGGACAGACAGGACTGGCAGCTTAATGTTCCAGGGTACAAATGCTGTAGGAGGGATACAAAAGGGGGTGCGAGAGGAGGGGAAGCAGTGTTTCTGATAAGGGTTAGCATTATGGCTGTACTGAGGGAAGATATTCCTGGGAATGCATCCAAGGAAGTTACATAATCATGAGGGGCATGGATAGGATAAATAGACAATGTCTCTTCCCTGGGGTGGTGGAGTCCAGAACTAGAAAAGCATAGGTTTAGGGTGAGAGGTGAAAGATTTAAAAGAGACCTAGGGGGCAATGTTTTCACACAGAGGGTGGTGCATGTATAGAATGAGCTGCAAGAGGAAGTGGTGGAGGCTGGTACAATTGCAACATTGAAAAGGCACCTGGATGGGTATATGAACAGGAAGGGTTTGGAGGGATATGGGCCGGGTGCTGGCAGTTGTACATTTCTCTGACTCTATGACTTTACTTGGCATCAACCTTCCCAGTAGAGCACCACAATGTACACCAGCCCCTCTTCCCAGTATTAGACCAATAGCCTTGACATTTCAACTGCTCCTCCAAGTGCTTTTTAAAGATTATGAGATCAATACCCTCTCTGGTAGTACATTCCAGATTCCCACCACCCTCTGGGTGATAGTGCCCCTCAAATCCCCTTGCACTCTCCTGCATTTCACCTTTAAATGAGCCCCCACCCCCACCCCTGTTATTGACCCTGTGATTAAGGGGAACTATTGCTTTGTATCCAGGCTGTCCGTGCCCCTCATACTCTTATACACCTCTATCAGGTTCCCCCCTCAATCCTCCCTGCTCCAAAGAAAACAGCCCAAACTTAGCCAGCCTCTCTCCATCGCTGAACTGTTCCATGCCAGCCAACATCCTGGGCAATCTCCTCTGTACCCCATCTGGTGCAATCACAACTACATCCAAATGGCAGCACGGTGGCTCAGCGGTTGGCATTGCTGGTTCCCAGCACCAGGGACTTGGGTTCAATTCCTTGCCTTCCCAAAGAGTTCTCGAGCCCATCTGATCAGGTTGTGGGGGTTTACCCACTTATATGCATTTTAAGACACCCAAGGCAAACACAAATAACAGATAAATCACATGAATAAACAACCCCCACAATGCCTCAGGTAGGAGATGTTGTCAAGACAGATTGCATGGGTTTCTTGGTGAAGCCCTTCCCCACGCCACAGCTCCCTTCAGACGGTAGTGACACTGTGGAACACCAAATCCCTTGTAAACTTCAAAGGTTTGTCAAATTGGTCAGTTTTTGATGTCGTGAAGATGAATCAGATTAGATTCAGTGTTAATGGTGTTTCTCTCTCAACAGATGCTGCCAGACCTGCTGAGTTCCTGCAATGCTTACTGTGTTTTTTTCAAGTTTTGATGATCTGATCTTGAAACTGTGGAGCGAATTCGATATTAATACGAACATTACACATGTATATTGATGATGCATCAAACTCTTATCAATTCCGAACCACCATTTCTTGGCAGTATACCTAATGGAACCATCGCGTGATAGCAGAACTGACTGTGTTGGCGTTATCAAATCTGGTCAAATGAGCAGTGTAGGAGGGCTACCATGGAACAACACCAAACAAGGAGTTAATTTACGAACGTCACAACACAGGGTTGCTCAACGGTAGGAGATCAACACGCAATAGGCAGGGATAATTAATCCTTCACAGTCGTTCCACATTCCATTGTGACTGGTGGTGGGCAATTAAATCATTGATTGGAGGATGTCATTAACTCCAACCTCACTGACTGGAGGATCCCAACCCATCAGGTCCAAAAGATAAGGCTGAAGCATCTGCAATATCTTCAGCCAGAAGTGCCAAGTGGATGATCCATCTCGGTCTCCCCCATGAGATTCCCAGCATCATGAACATCAGCCATTAGCCAATTCGATTCAGTCCATGTGAGATCAAGGAATGACTGAAGGCACAGGATGTTACAATGGTCATGGACTCATCTAACATGTCTGCAATGGCACTGGGACATGATGCAATGCAATACCAAAGCAAGAGTCCTGTGGAAAAACCTTCCCAACCCATGACCGAGACAGTCAGGAGAAGCAAAAGAATTGGCAACTATAAGCTCAACTCCAAGACACTCAACACACTGACTTGGAACCATACCACCATTCACACAGTCATGGAGTTGGACAGCACGGAAACAGATCCTTTGCTGCGACTCTTCCATCCCGACCAGATGTCCTAATTTAATGTAATCCCATTTCCCAGCATTTGGACCAAAATTTTCTAAACTCTTCCTCTTCATGGACCCACCCTTTTAAATGCTCCAATTGCACCAGCCTCTAACCCCACCTCTGGCAGCTCATTCTACACACACATGGTAAAGCTGCCCCTTGAGTCCCTTTCAAAACTTTCCCCTCTCACCTTAAAGCTTTGCCATTTGGTTTTGGACTCCCCTAACCTGGGAAAAAGATCTTGGCTCCTCACCCTGTTCATGTCCTACATGATTTTATAAACTTTAACATCACCCCTCAGCCTCCGATGCTCCAAAGAAAGCAGCCCCAGCCTGTTCAGCCTCTCCCTGTAGCTCAAAGCCTCCAGCCCTGGCAACATCCTTGTGAGTATTTTCTGCATCCTTTCAAGTGTAATGACATCTCTCTGAAAGCAGGGACACTAGATTAATAGCAGTATAATAAAAATGGCCAAAGCAATGTCCTGTACTGTCAGAGTATGACATCACAACTCCTATACTCAATGCACTGACCTTTCAAACACCTTCTTCACCGCCCTGTCTATCTGCAACTCCACCTTCAATGAACTATGACCTTGTACCCCAAGGTCTCTCTTTCAGCAACACTGGCAGGGCCCTATCATTAAGTGCATAGCTCCTGCACTGATTGGCCTCAGCAAAATGCAACACCTCACATTTACAGTCCCACAACAATATAGTTGACTTTTAACAGCCCTTCATCAAATTAGGAATGGGTGATAAACACTGGTATTGCCAATGAAAAATTCCAAGTGGGATGTTTGTGTCAACTAATTAAAAGAGAATTTACCATTCAGGCTCTGAGATATTCAAGAGCTGATTTGCAGATCGACACATTCCTGACAGAGAATCGCACATCAGGAAGAACATCCAAAGAAGGAACAAATGTAGGCCACATGGCCCTTCACGTTTGTTCTGCCTTCCACGAAGATCACAGCGGATCTGATTTTAACATCAACTCTACATTCCTGCACCTTCCCCAATAATCCCACCCACTCTTGGTCATTAAGAATCAATCTATTTTTGCCTTAAAAATACTGCAAGATTCTGCATCCACTGCCTGTTGAGGAAGGGAATTCCAAAGACTGTCACTCTCTGAGAGAAAAAATGTTTTCCCATCTCGGTTTCAAACAGGTGCTCACTTATTTCCAAACCGTCACCCCCGAAATCTAGATTCTCCCACAAGAGGGAACATCCTTTCTACACGCACCCTGTCAGGTCCCCTCAGGACGTTATATTGAGTCAAACGTTCATAGAGATGTACAGACCTTTCAGTCCGACTTGTCCATGCCGACCAGATATCCCAATCCAATCTAGTCCCACCTGCCAGCACCCGGCCCATATCCCTCCAAACCCTTCCTATTCACGTACACATCCAGATGCCTTTTAAATGTTGCAATCGTACTGGACTCCACCACTTCCTCTGGCAGCTCATTCCACATACCACCCTCTGCATGAAAACGATGCCCCTCAGGTCTATTTTATATCTTTCCCATTTCACTCTGAACCTCTGCCCTCTATTTCTGGACTCCCCAACCCCAGGGAAGAGACTTTGTCTATTGATCCATGCCCCTCATGATTTTACAAACCTCTACAAGGTCACCCCTCAGCCTCTGATGCTCCAGGGAAAATAGCCCCAGACTATTCGATTTCTCCCTGTAGCTCAAGTCCTCCAACCCTGGCAACATCCTTGTAAATCTTTTCTGAACCCTTTCAGGTTTCATAATATCCTTCTGATAGGAAGGAGACCAGAATTGCACGCAATATTCCAAAAGTGGCCAAACCAATGTCCTGTACAGCAGCAACATGACCTCCCAACTCTGTACTCAATACTCTGACCAATAAAGGAAAGCATACGAAATGCCTTCTTCACTATCCTAATGACTTGCAACTCCATTTTCAAGGAGTTATTAACCTGCACTCCAAGGTCTCTTTGTTCAGCAACACTCCCCAAGAACTTACCATGAAGTCTATAAGTCCTGCTCAGGTTTCTTTCCCAATTTGCAGCACCTCACAGTGATCTAAATTAAACTCCATCTGCCACTTCTCAGCCCTTCGGCCCATCTGATCAAGATCCCTGTTTGAAATGATTCACTTCTGACCATTGGGAGAGGCTGAACTTGCTGTGGCTTTTTCTCCTGGAGCATTGAAGGCAGGGGGTTGACCTTATTCCATGGGGTCATGAGGGGCATGCATTGGGTGAGTGGCCAAGCTCTTTATACCAGGGCAGGGGAGTCCAAACCAGAGGGAATAGGTTTAAAGTGAGAGAGGAAAGATAGAAAAGGGACTTTATGGGTGACTGTTTCATGCTTAAAGTGGTGCAGGGATGGAACGAGCTGCCAGAGGAAGTGTTGTAGGTGGGTAACATTTCAACATTTAAGTGGCAACTGGATAGGTCCATGAATATGAAGAATTGAGAGGGAGATGGGGCAAATGCTGGAAAATGGGACTACAGGACCATGGGATATCCGGTCAGCAAGGATAAGTTGGACCAAAGAGTCTGTAACTCTATGGCTGTAAACTCCAGAGGATACAGACCCAGCCTGCCTTGCCTATCCTCATAAGGTGACCCATTCATTCCAGGTATGAGTTGAGTAACCCTTCACTGAGCTACTTCTAATGCATTCACATCCTTCTCTCAGTGCAGGGACCAAAACTGTGTTGTCAGAATCAAGGGTTCAATACTTATTGAAATTATAAATGCAAAATGAATCTGAAAATTCCACAATTATTGCTCACCAACTGTGAATCTAACTAACGGAATCTGGAAATTGGTATTTGACCATGAGCAGGGTCATTGAGCAAGGTATGATTGACAAACTGTATCTGAGTCAGTTTTTGTGAATGTGCGTCCCTGTACTGAGGCAGCAAAATCCGATCAATCGTTCAGCTACACGTTACTGAGGAAAGAAATGTGCTTTCAAAGATATTGGTCTTGTACTCATCAGGACAGAATCACAAGAAAGCCAAGTCTCAAAGAGAACACCAATTTAGACGAGATGTGGAGAGTGTGCTCGTGACAAATACACTGATTGGTCATGGCGATGTGCTGGAGGATTCACCAGAGAGCAGTTAACTGTAAAGCTTTTGTTTACATTGGAAACAGGCCAATCGATTCTGATTGGTCAACACACTGACCAGGGGAATGTACCCAGGGTTGGAAGATATAGGAGTAGGAGCAGTCCATTCAGCCCCTCAAGCCTGGTCCACCAGACAATACGATCGTGGCTGTTCTCATCTCAACTTCAACACCACTTTCCTGCCTGGTCTCCAAAGCCCTTTAATCTGTTACTAATTATAAACGTGTCTATCTCCTCCTTAAATGTATTCAGTGTCCCAGCATTCATTGCACTCTGGGGTACTGAATGCCACAGAATCGCAACCCGTTTGACAGAAGTAAATCCTCCTGATCTCTGTTTTACATTTGCGGGGACTTTCCCTTAAACTGATAACCTAGATTGCCACACAAGGGAAAATATCTACTCCACGTTGACTTTATCGGTCTCCTTTTGCATCTTAACTACCTCAATTCGATTACTTCAAGTCCTTCCAAACTCGTGTAAACCTGGGCCTTAACTGCTCAATATCGCCTCAGAGGACAAACCTTTCATCTCTGGAATTATCTGGAGAACGTTCTCCAAAATGCCTCCAATACAATGGCATCCTGTCCTGTCCAAATTCCATTGGCTGTGACCACAGAGGAAGTTTCCAGAAGATTGATTAATCGTGTGATTTACTTCACAAGTAATTTGACAGGAATAATAATTAGGTCAGTTGAGATGTGTGTAACATCATGAGTCATGGTTCTGTCTCAATATAAAGCAGACACCAAGTGAGTATCTGCAGTGAGGAGTGGACAGCTGTGATCAGGAAGACAGCAGCAGCTCAATAACAGACAGAAGTGACTGACCTGTGTCTCTGACAGACCCCATCGAAGCTTGACAATGAAGTTGGTTCTTGCTTTCACCATTATCTGTTTGTGCATTGCTCACGGTAAGTCTGTTCTGTTTTCATTTATTATTGGGATTTCTCTGATGTTGCACTCAATCCTCAATTACCCCAAAGACACTAAAGTGTCCAACAAGTAGTTATTTACGCTCAGATGGGGACACCAATACCCATTCCCGTCCTGGAATCAGTTTGCTAACCAATCAATGGTTACACACTGATATATCATTGAACCCTTACAGTGCAGAAAGATGACATTCGGCCCATTGAGTCCCACACTGACTCTCCGAAGAGCATCCCACCTAGACCCAGCCCTGCTCCAGTATCCCTGTAACCCAGCATTTCCAATGGCTAATCCACCTCGTGTGCACCTCCCTAGACACTATGACCAATTTAGCATGGTCAATCCACCCAGTCTTCATATCTTTGGTATGTAGGAGGAAACTGGAGCACCTGAGGTGTTAACACAGACATAGAGAGAACATGCAAACTCCACACAGACAATCACTGCAGTCTGGAATCACAGCCGGGTCCCTGGTGCTGTGAGGCCGCAGTGTTAACCACTGAGCCACTGTGCCACCCCAAATGTCTTTCCTTCAAATCAAAAGTTCCCAAGGAACTCCACAGAAGGAGAATGAAAAGAAAAGGGGAACTCCCGAGTTCTCAAGAGATCTGGGGTCAGATGTTCCAAAGCTTAGTCTTAATCGCCTTAGCCTCCTGCCCCATTACAATCTCAGAGTCTAATCCTACACCATGATCAAGAAAGCACATTAATCATTCATTCCTCAATCAGCAATGTAGAATGATTCAGTGCAAACCTCAAAGTCAACTCTCGCTGAGAAATGAGGGAGTGTTTTGAGAACAAAGACCAAGAAACAATGTGAGAGAACTGAAACCAGTCCCAGATCCTCATTTGACGTTCACTGCAGAACATGTCCAGGCTTTGGAACTAGTTTGTATATTGTACCGAAGAATTTAATTACATGTCACTTAAAACATCCACTGCCTCAACTGATAATGGAGTTCTACTGTCAATGAAGCTTGTCTCTGGCATTGCAAAGATTTTTTTTAACCAAAGTGTTTTCTTTGTTTCTCCCCTTTTCGGTGCTTATGTGATGTCTCAACTACAATGATGTCAACGAACACACCAGCTGCAAATGCTCGCAGCGTGATGAAGGCAATGGAATCCAATGTGGCACCTTCAAATCTGCAATCTGTCCTGAATCTTTCAGAAGACAGCGAAACAGCACCGAGTGATGATGTTGATTCCAATGAAGACCTTCCACCCGTTGCACCCGTTACAACCCATCCACCCTTTCCACTCGTTGCTTAGGCAGATTGAAGAGGTGACAGGGTTGGAGTCGAGTCTGTTCCAGCCAGAAACGATTGCTGGGTTGGGACAGCTAGACTCTTGGAAGGCGCAATACAAAGCTGTATTGGTTTCTAACTCTTAATTGGTTGTGCAACTGTCTTAATCTAGCAATTATATTCTTCATGTATTAATGCAATCTATAAGGGTGATGAGGTGTATTCTGGCTTCGACTGTGTATTGATCTGGATGGCAGAACCTTCAGTAATACTGTTATGCCTTATAAACCGGCTTGTAGCAACTTAAAGCCATAATGAGATGGGCAGACCTGCAGGGGCTGGGTGACATCACTGTGATAGTGGGCAGGTGAACCCTGTTCACATTGACATACCAGGGAGTGGGGCACGAGTGCCTCAGTTGTGCGGTGAAATGTCCACAGGTACTGAAATGGATAGACTCAGGGAAAGCAGCTCAGTTCAAGTCCCACCTGTCCCTGTTGTATCTGAAGAGTTTAATTCAAAATCTCCACAGCAAATGTCGTTCTGTTAATGTCAGTTTGAACGTTGCTTTTCTTGCTTCAACTTGTTCTTCCATTCTCTTAATAAAGCATCAATGATCACGAATATCAATCAGTTGTTCATACTTTGATGAAGTTTTGACCTTACCTGAAATGGTTTACAATAATTTCTTAATTTGTTCTTTTTGTTTTTGTTTGCACTCATATTGTCAAATGAAACGGGGGGTTTGTTGGTTAACAAGGAAGGAGGTGTTGCCCCTTGAATGTCCCTCCCACAATCCAAAAATGTGCACGTTAGGGCAGATTGGCCGTGCTAAATTACAGTCTGAAGCCCACTCTGAGATACCTGTTCTACCAGATATAAACCACCTCAAACCCGTTGATTAGATTCCAGTCTGTAACTCATTCCCAGGTACCTGTTATTCTTTATATAAACCACCCCAAACTTCTTGATTAGATTTCAGAATCGGACAATGTTTTACTGACTCACTTACCATCTCTGCATCGAAATATCCTTCTCACAAACCCTATCCCTTGGTCAGTGTGTGTGTCTCTGTCTGTTACTCAATCCAATCCCAGAGGATCTGTAAACTATCACATCCACCTGTTAGCCTTTCTGAGTTGGTTCATAGTGTCCATGATCCCTGTACAATCCAGGAAGGCTTCCTCACTTCCCATCTCCCATCCCTTGGGATTAACTGGCAAATGATAAGGTGTTCCCCAAATAGTTGGTGACACCATTGCATTAAAAGAACATAGAACATAGAACAATACAGCACAGAACAGGCCCTTTGGCCCACAATGTTGTGCTGAACATTTGTCCTAGCTTAAGCACCTATCCATGTACCTATCCAATTGCCGCTTAAAGGTCACCAATGATTCTGACTCTGCCACTCCCACAGGCAGCGCATTCCATGTCCTCACCACTCTCTGGGTAAAGAACCTACCCCTGACATCCCCCCTACACCTTCCACCCTTCACCTTAAATTTATGTCCCCTTGTAACACTCTGTTGTACCCGGGGAAAAAGTTTCTGACTGTCTACTCTATCTATTCCCCTTATCATCTCATAAACCTCTATCAAGTCACCCCTCGTCCTTCGCCATTCCAATCAGAAAAGGCCTAGCACTCTCAACCTATCCTCGTACGACCTATTCTCCATTCCAGGTAACATCCTGGTAAATCTCCTCTGCATCCTCTACAAAGTTTTCACATCTTTCTGAAAATGAGGCGACCAGAACTGCACACAGTACTCCAAATGTGGCCTTACCAAGGTCCTGTACAGCTGCAACATCACCTCACGACTCTTGAATTCAATCCCTCTGCTAATGAACGCTAATACACCATAGGCCTTCTTACAAGCTCTATGCACCTGAGTGGCAACTTTCAAAGAGCTATGAACATAGACCCCAAGATCCCTCTGCTCCTCCACCTTCCTAAGAACCCTACCATTAACCCTGTATTCCACATTCTTATTTGTCCTTCCAAAATGGATAACCTCACACATGATAGTGTTGATCTCCATCTGCCACTCCTCAGCCCAGCTCTGCATCATATCGAAGTCCCTTTGCAGCCGACAACAGCCCTCCTCACCATCCACAACTCCACCAATCTTCATATCTTCTGCAAATTTCCTGACCCACCCTTTGACTCCCTCTTCCAAGTCATTAATAAACATTACAAACAGAGAGGACCCAGAACTGATCCCTGCGGAACTCCACTTGTAACTGGGCACCAGGTTGAATATTTACCACCTACCACCACTCTCTGACTTCAACTGGTTAGCCAGTTCTCTATCCAACTGGCCAAATTTCCAACGATCCCATGCCTCCTGACTTTCCGCATAAGCCTACCATGGGGAACCTGATCAAATGCCTTACTAAAATGCATGTACACTACATCCACTGCTCCATTCTCATCCACATGCTTGGACACCTCCTCAAAGAATCCAATAAGACTTGTAAGGCAAGACCTACCCCTCACAAATCCGTGCTGGCTGTCCCTAATCAAGCAGTGTCTTTCCAGATACTCATAAATCCTATCCCTCAGTGCCCTTTCCATTACTTTGCCAACCACCGAAGTAAGACTAACTGGCCTGTAATTCCCGGGGTTATCCCTATTCCCTGTTTTGAACAGGGGCACGACATTTGCCACTCTCCAGTCCCCTGGCACCACCCCCATTGACAGTGAAGATGAAAAGATAATTGCCAACAGCTCTGCAATTTCCTCTCTTGCTTCCCACATAATCCTAGGATATATCCCGTCAGGATATTGTCTATCCTCAAGTTTTTCAAAATGCCCAACACATCTTCCTTCCTAACAAGTATCTCCTCTCGCTTACCAGTCTGTTTCATACTCTCCTCTTCAACAATACGGTCCCTCTCATTTGTAAATACTGAAGAAAAGTACTCATTCAAGACCTTCTGCTATCTCTTCCGACTCAATACACAGTGTCCCACTACTGTCCTTGATCGGACCTACCCTCGTTCTTGTCATTCTCATGTCTCTCACATAGGCATAAAAGGCCTTGGGGTTATCCTTGATCCTACCCGCCAAAGAATTTTCATGCCCTATCTTATCCCTAATCCCTTTCTTCAGCTCCCTCCTGGCTATCCTGTATCCCTCCAACGTTCTGTCTGAACCTTGTTTCCTCAACCTTATGTAAGCCTCCTTCTTCCTCTTTACAAGACATTCAACCTCCCTCGTCAACCAAGGTTCCCTCACACGACCATCTCTTTCCTGCCTGACAGGTACATACATGTCAAGGACACGTCGTATCTGTTCCTTGAAAAAGTTCCACGTTTCAACGACATCCTTCCATGACAGCCTATGCTCCAAACTTATGCTCCTCAGATCTTGTCTTGCAGCATCGTATTTACGCTTCCCCCAATTGCACGCACCTATCTCTCTCCATAACCGAGGTGAAAGTCACAGAAATGTGGTCACCATCACCAAAATGCTCACCCACTAACAAGCCCATCACTTGTCCCGGTTTGTTACCAAGTACCAAATCCAATATGGCGTCCCCTCTGGTCGGACAATCTACATACTGAGTTAGAAAAGCTTCCTGGACACACTGCACAAACACCGCCCCGACCAATCTACTTGATCTAAAGAGCTTCCAATCAATATTTGGGAAGTTGAAATCGCCCATGACTACTATCCTGTGGCTTCTGCACCTTTCCAAAATCTGTTTCCCAATCTGTTTCTCCACATCTCTGCTGCTATTGGGGGGCCTAGAGTAAACACCCAACAAGGTGACTGCTCCTTTCCTATTTCTGATTTCAGCCCATACTGCCTCCACAGGCAGATCCCCCTCCAACTGCCTTTCTGCAGCTGTTATACTATTTCTAATTAGCAACGCCACCATCCCTCTTTTTTTACCACCCTCCCTAATCTTACTGAAACCTCTGTAACCAGGAGCCTCCAACAACCATTCCTGTCCCTCTTCTATCCACGTTTCCGTGATGGCCACAACATCGTAGTCCCAAGTACCGATCCATGCCTGAAGTTCACCCACCTTATTTCTGATACTCCTTGTGTTGAAGTATACACACTTCAACTCATCTCTGTGTGCACAAGTATTCCCTGTCAGTGCTACCTTCTCCACAGCCTCCCTACATTCTTGGACATCTTGAAAAACAGCTAACCTACTTGCTGGACTACAATTCCGGATCCCATCCCCCTGCCAAATTAGTTTAAACCCTCCAGAAGAGTGCTAGCAAACCTACCTCCCAGGATATTGGTGCCCTTCCGGTTCAGGTGCAACCCGTCCTGCTTGTACAGGTCCCACCTTCCCCAGAATGCAGTCCAATTGTCCAAATACCTGAAGCCCTCCCTCCTACACCATCCTTGCAGCCACATATTCAACTGCACTCTCTCCCTAGTCCTTGCCTCACTGTCACGTGGCACCGGCAGCAAACCAGAGATGACGACTCTGTCCGTCCTAGCTTTTAGCTTCCAGCCTAACTCCCTGAGACCCTGAATGACCTCCCCACCCCTCTTCCTACCTATGTCGTTGGTTCCAATGAGCACCACGACTTCTGGCTGCACACCCTCCCCCTTAAAGATTATGAAGACGCAGTCCAAGATGTCTCGGACCTTGGCACCTGGGAGGCAACAAACCATCCGAGAGTCTCGCCCATTAGCTTTCTGTGATCTGTATAAACACGGAGCCAGAAAGTCATTTTTCATGTCATAATAAGTACCAGATGAAATGTTTTAATTACCCAATACTACAGGGCCCGAGTGACACACACACACGCACACACACACACACAGTCACTTGCATGTGTGAGAGAGTGAGTGCAATCATCGAGCCCAATTCTCTAATCCCATTCTCTCCCTCATGTCCCTTCGTTCATTCAGACACAAGAACGAAAGCAAAATCATCTATTGGAGACGAGGAAAGAGAGAGAGAGAAAGAGAGAGAGAGATTGTGTGCAAGAGAGTGATAGTGAGATTATACATGAGAGAGACTGACCTCCCCCTGTCCCCAAGGGGCTCCTCTATCACACACCGCAATGAAATCAGACGCTGTGTTCAGGAGCAGGACATGGCCCGTGGAATTAGAACGTCTGTTCATGAGGACATTCAGATCCAGGAATCCATCGGAGAATGACAACAGAACAGAGAGAGTCAAACAAAGAACTCGGTGCTGAATTGGTTGAGAATACAGGGCCAGTGATATACCGACCCTGTTGTAGCACAGTCAAGAGGTTGTTTGTGTCTGTGTGTGGGATACATTTGATGGAGACAGTTTAAACTGAGTTGAACTCTGTGTCTCTGCTTGGGGAATGCCTATCCTTCACATTTCTGACTGCGACATCATCCAGAATTGCACACAATATTCCAAAAATGGCTGAACCAATGTCCTGTACAGCCGCAATGTGACCTCCCAACCCACTATACTCAATACTCTGACCAATAATGGACAGCATACCAAATGCCTTCTTCACTATCCTATCTGCTTGTGACTCCACTTTCCAGGAGCTATAAAGCTGCATGCCAAGGTCTCTTGGTTCAGCAACACTCCCCTCGACCTGACCATTAAGTGTATAACACCTTGATTTGCCTTTCCAAATGCAGCACCTCACATTGATCTAAATTAAACTCCACCTACCACTCCTTGACCCATCGGCCTCTCTCATCAAGATCCTGTTGTACTCTGGGCTAACCTTCTTCACTGTCTACTACACCCCCAATTCTGGTGTCATCTGCAAACTTACTAACTATACCTCCTGCATTCACACCCAAACCATTTATATAAGTGATAAAAAGCAGTGGACCCAGCACTGATCCTTGTGGCACACCACTGGTCACAGGCCTCCACTCTGAAAACACAGTAAACACTGATGCAAAATACTCATTTAATATCTACCCCCATCTCCTGCAGGACCACTCATAGGCTGCCCTGCTGATCTTTGAGCAGCCCTATTGTCTCCCTAGTTACCCTTTTGTCATTAATGTATTGGTACAATCCCTTAGGAATTCTCCTTAGCCCTATTTGCCAAATCTATCTCATGTCCCCTTTTTGCCCTCCTGATTTCCCTCTTAAGTATCCTCCCGCTGCCATTATACTCTTCCAAGAATTAACTCGATTTCTGCGATCTATCCCTGACATGTGTTTCTTTTCTAAACCAAAACCTCAATATCTCCCGTCATCCAGCTTTCCCTATACCTTACCTTTCCTTACCATTCCCCTTAACAGCAACATATTCTCCCTGGACTCTCGTTGGCTCATTTTCGAAGGTTTCCATTTTCCAGCCATCCCTTTATCTGCAAAACATCCCTCCCCCAACTCCCCCACTGAACTTTTGAATGTTCTTGCCTGATACCGTCAAAATTGGCCTTCCGCCCATTAAGAACTTTAACTTTTAGATCCAGCCTATCTTTTCCATCGTTGTTTTAAAACAAATAGACACTTCGATTTCCTGCTGAATAAGGGTATAGTACATGAGTGTGGTGCTGGAAAAGCTCAGCAGGTCAGTCAGCATCCAAACGGCATGAGAATTGCCTTTTCGGGCATAGTCCATTCATCAGGAAAGTGAAACGTCCGAAACATCGATTCTCCTGCTCCTTGGATGCTGCCTGACCTGCTGTGCTTTTCCAGCACCACACCCTTGACTCTGATCTCCAGCATCTTCAGTCCTCACTTTCTCCTGCAGTCTATAATACAATCCCAATCAGGTGATCATCCCTTTCTCATTTCTCAGTTCCACCCAAATAACTTCATTCCATGTATTCTCAGGAATATCCTCCCCAAGTACAGCCGTGATATTATCCCTGATCAACAATGCCATTCCCTCCCCTGTCTTGCCCCCCACCTTCCTATCCTGCCCTATTGGATTGGTATCAGGGAACATTAAGCTGCCAGTCCTGTCCATCCCTGAACCACGTTTCTGTAATCACTATGATATCCCAGCCCCATGTTCCTAACCATGCCCTGAGTTCATCCACCTTCCCTGGTAGTTCCCTTGCATTGAAATAATGTTTGTCCTCCTATTTCCTGACACTATCATTGGGTTAACTCTCTGACATATGTGTACAAGATCAGCTGAACCCCCTCGTTATTAATTTCAGATTTTCTCACCACTTTAAACAGAAGCGTTCTGCTTTTTCTATTCTTCCTGCAGATCTGAACCTGCCCTCCCTCAGGGACAAAACCTCCCTGGGTCTGAATGAGCGAAAGTGTGGAGGTTGACCCCCTGGATTAATTCAGGAAAAAGCCTGATGATCCTTTTCCAGATTAAAGACATCACGGAGTATGGAGAGAAAGTGGCGTCGAGATAGAGGATCATCCGTCATCGTACTGAATGGGAGAGCAGGGTCAGAGGGGCTGAATGGCCTCCTCCTGCTCCTGGTTTCTCTGTTTCAGTTCAATGTCCTCCAGAACATCTCACCCTGAGAACTCTCTGGGACTGTATCAGGGAAGCACAACAGTCTCTGTTTTCAGTCAGACATTGCTCCATCTTGAGAATGGGATGTGTGTTTGCAGAGGCTGTTTACACTCGGTCTGGGGAGGGACATGGTCCCCAGGATTCCTGATGGTGTCTCAGTAAAACCCTCACAGCAAGGCCTTCCTTGCTCTTTACCCTCTGCCATGGGGATCCCATGAAGATTGATGGGAGACAGAGTCAGTGGAATGCTCAGGGTCCAATTCCTTCCCCTGGATGAGAGAAGGTCTCCAATTGGGACCGAGAGAAACATTGATGCCCGTGGGACTAAAGGGTCAGTGACAGAACGGATACACCATCGGCTCAGAGACAGAATACAGGGCAGAGGTTAATGCGGCTTTCAGATTGGAGGGAGCTCCAGGCTCAGACACGTTTGGAACTGTTTGCAGCAAAACAGAATTGGTCCCTGGTCAAGTTTCACTGCAGGCTGTAGTAACCTGATGCCTTTTCCTCACTCTCTTCCTCCAATCCCTGGTAAGATCTGCTCCTACATTATTTGTCCTCCTAACTGCACTAGCATGTTCAATTGTAACCAGAAGACATAGGGGTGGAAGTAAGGCCATTCGGCCCATTGAGGGCACTCCACCATTTAATCATTTGGCTGATGGCATTTCAACTCCACTGACCCGCACTCTCCCCGTAGCCCTTCATTCCTTGAGAGATCAAGAATTTATCAATCTCTGCCTTGGAGAGATGTCCCAGCCTCCACTGCACTCCATGGCAATGAATTCCACAGATCCACCACTCTCTGGCTGAAGAAAAGTCTCCTCATTTCCTTTCTAAATTGACCCCCTGTAATTCTAAAGGCGGTGCCCATGGGTCCTAGTCTCCCCTCCGAACGGAAACAGCTTCCCAGTGTCCACCCGTTCTAAGCCATGCATTATCTTGTAAGTTTCTCTTCGATCTCCCCTCAACATTCAAAACTCTAATGAATACAATCCCATGATCCTCAGCCATTCATCGTGTGTTCGGCCTACCATTCCTGGGATCATCCGTGTGAATCTCCACTGGACACATTCCAGTGCCAGTATGTCCTTCCTGAGGGGTGGGGCCCAATATTGGACACAGTATTCTAAATGGGACCTAACTAGAACTCTATGAAGTCTCAGAAGCTGCTTTTATATTCCAACCCTCCTGAGATAAATGACAACATTACATTCACTTCCTTAATCACGGACTCCACCTTCCAGTTGACCGTTAGAGAATCCTGGGCGAGCACTCCCAGATCCCTTTGTACTTCAGCTTCATTGCTGGGCTTTGTCTCTGAAGTTGAAAAACCCCGTACCTCCTCTTCACAATTTACTTTCCAATCAATCTGTGTCAAATCTGTTTCACAATCTAAGCCTGTCCTGATCTGGTGCCGTTTGGAAATCCAAATACCCTTCAGTCCCTTCCTGACTTGTCACGGGAACCTGAATCATTCACATTGAAAAGCCCACTTCGGACACTTAACAGATAAACTTATTTGAAGTTTGCACACTAACCCTATGCTATTGTATGTTAACGATATTAAACGCGACCTTTAAACAAGCATGTGTTAAAATGCTGACCGCGGCACGATTTTAAGCGGGTGTAAAACAGCTGATCCCAGTCCTTAGAACTAATGACGTAATTGCTTGACAAACTTTGTAAGGGATATAAGCAGAGCTTCACAGCAGGCAAATCGCTCCTGCCACGAGCTGACAGGAGACACTGAACCAATGTCGCTTCGGCTACTGAACCAAAACAGGCTTGCTACAAAAGACACATTTGTGCAGATTGAACCAATATCAAAAGATCTCAAACAAGAGACAACTAACTTGCTGCCTGCTCAAAAGATCCCCTTGAGGGACACTTAGGGAACTAAGCTCTGCTTTATCCTAGGTAAACTCGACTCGCGACTTTGAATCGGAACTTTGACTGAAGAAGAATCTAAGAAACTAAAGTAATCTTGACTCGCGACTTTAAATCGGGATTTTGAGCTAAGAAAATCGTAAGGCTAAGAGTGAGTAACTGTAAATTGATTTCTTTTCTTATGTTTCAATAAATTACATTTTTAATTTACATACACACACGAATCGCCAAACAGTTATTTGATTAAGATATATTGGTATTATTATTGTGAAGTGTTAAGAACTACAAACGGTAGGAAGGTGCTTGGTTGGCCCAAGGCGAGCCGCTCTCACTCACAGGTGAAAGGGGTAATACTGAAGGATGACCTATAGACCTACAATAAAGCCTAACCGGGTTGGAAGTTTCTAGGACCAGACAGTAGTTAAAATTCTCACCAAGGGTATTCACTACCGGTAACAGCCTCACTGAAGGTACGGAGGAATAATCCCTAGGGTAAGCGAGATAAACTAGAGTTACCCACCTAGACCACATAACAGACTGTCGGTCACTGTAAGAGCGTTTGTCTGATTCTCTCCCATCTTTTAGAACACATGGGAACCTTGAGTTGGTCCGTGCTGGGTACTTTCTCCCCCCAATCCCACTGTTTCCAAGACTGGAAGGCTAGAGTTGTAAGGAGAGCCTGGGACTTTTTTTCCCTGGAGCACAGGAGGCTGAGGGGTGACCTCACAGAGGGATATATAATAATGAAGGGCAAATGCTTCAGGGGAGGGGGAATGATTTAAAAAGGACCTGAGGGGCAACTTTTTAACACAGAGTGTGCTGCATGTATGGAAGAAGCTGCCAGAGGAAGTGATAGAGGCGAATACAATTACAACATTTAAAAGACATTAGGATCGTTGTGAGGATAGGAAAAGTGCAAATGGGACTGGCTTGGTTTAGGAAAACTGGTTCACTCACTTTTTAGATTAGAATTAGTCTAAACATTGTGGCACCGACAGGGAACACAGAGGGCGAACACCTTCAACATCTTAACATCTTATCTGGGCTGATAGCAATTGTTCCAGTTAACCTGAGAATGTAACTTTTAAAACAATTTTGTGATTTACATGTGAAACAAGTGAAACGATCACGGTCATTCTCACAGATGGGAGACTTAAACAATCGAGGTATTTTTCAATGAGTAATTTCAGTCACATCACACTGTAAACTTTTGCTATAAATTCTGTGTTTTACAATTGTGTACTCCACAACCACCTGATGAAGGAGCAGCGCTCCGAAAGCTAGTGCTTCCAAATCAACCTGTTGGACTATAACCTGGTGTTGTGTGAGTTTTAACCTTGTACACCCCAGTCCAACACCGGCAGCTCCAAATCAGGGTAAAGTGGGAGACTGGGGAAGGCAGAGAGCAGTGGGATCTTGCTGTGCTTTTGGTGTCACTGATCTATTTTATTTCAAATCGATTTTTAGTTCCTTTCTCAGTCTGTCCCCTTCCGCTCCGAGGAGGGGTTTGGATCCAGGAGCTGAAACTCGGGACGGTGCAGAGACAGAGGGAATCAATTCATTTCTGCCCCGAGGAATCATCAGACCAGAGCCAGAACCAGAGAGAGAGAGAGAGAGAGAGAGAGTGAGACAGCAAGAGAGAGAGAGAGAGAGAGAATAGATTAGATTAGATTACTTACAGCGTGGAAACAGGCCCTTCGGCCCAACAAGTCCACACTGACCCGCCGAAGCGCAACCCACCCAATTTAAGGGCAATTTAGCATGGCCAATTCACCTGACCCGCACATCTTTGGACTGTGGGAGGAAACCGGAGCACCCGGAGGAAATCCACGCAGACACGGGGAGAATGTGCAAACTCCACACAGTCAGTCGCCTGAGGCGGGAATTGAACCCAGGTCCCTGGCGCTGTGAGGCAGCAGTGCTAACCACTGTGCCACCGTGCCGCCCCTAATGCCACCGTGCCGCCCCTGTCTTCTGTCCCGTCTTCTTGTCGTTCATTTACACACACACACAGACACTCTCAGACACACACACACTGTCACTCACACACACACACACACACACACACAGACACACACAGACACACACACACAGACACATACAGACACACACACACAGACACACACTCACAGACACACACACACACACACACACACATCGGGGAAAGGAATTGCGGAGTTCAGGCCGTCTCTGGGCCGAGTTCTGGGCTGGGCAAAGGGGCAAAAAGATGGAGAGGGAGCTGCTGCACAGTCTGATCCCACAGATGTCACTGCCTCCCTCTCTCACTCCAGCTCCCATCTCTACCTCTGTGTTCCCAACCCTCTCTCTGTCTATCCCACAACATTCCTTTAATCCCCATCCTTCCCAACTCCACCCTGTTCACATTCCCCTGTACATTCCCCTCCTACAGATCTCTGGGCCCTCCCTTGTTCCCAGGAAATGTTGAAATGTTCAATCTGCACCTCTCCCTCCCCATCCCCACCTCTCCCTGTCAGCCCTGTGGGATCTTGCTGTTCCTGCCTGAGGATCATTCTATCTGTTTAATACCATCACCCCCTCCCCGTCTCTCATTAGCTGTCTGTTGTATCTCTCTCTCTCTCTCTCTCTCTCTCTCTCTCTCTCTCCCCGGGATCTTTCTCTGTCCTTGGCTCGCTCTCTCTGTCTGTGTCCCTCCCTCTGTCTCTGTCCCTCACCTCACTTGCTTTCTCTCCCTCCACCTCCCTATCTGTCCCTCCCTCCGTCCCTCCCCCTGTCTCACTGTTCCTGCCCCTTGGGTTAGATTTGGCCTCAGTACCACTTGGTGCGGTACATGCTGTTAACACCGTGGGATCTTGCTGTTCTCTGTGTCTCCCATTGTTGTCCAAACGGTGGTTGGGGGTGGGAGAGATAAAGCCCCTTTCTCACTGAGCAGGGTGGCTGGGGGAAGCCTGGGATCTTGCTGTGCATGAAGAGACACACAGTCAAAAGGCCAGTCAGTCAGTGCACATCCTCCCTCTGACCCCACCCCCTTCAGCCCAGGGGCTAGGGCTCGGTGAGGGGGGAAGGGGGGAGGGGGAATTGTAGATGATGGAGACCCAGAGGGGGCTTTTATAGACAGTAGAGGTGGAAGGGGAGCGTTGTTACGGGGGCAGTTTGAGGGAAGGACAATTAGACCGGGACAAAGGTTCGAGGGGGAGACAAAATGTTTGGGGGAAAGTGCAAAGACCACTCCCTTCGTGACTAACTCATCAGGTCCACACCCCCCACCAACCCAACCTCCACTCCCGGCACCTTCCCCTGCAACCGCAGGAAATGTAAAACTTGCGCCCACACCTTCTCCCTCACTTCTCTCCAAGGCCCCAAGGGATCCTTCCATATCCACCACAAATTCACCTGCACCTCCACACACATCATCTGTTGCATCCGCTGCACCCGATGTGGCCTCCTCTATATTGGGGAGACGGGCCGCCTACTTGCGGAACGCTTCAGGGAACACCTCTGGGACGCCCGGACCAACCAACCCAATCACCCCGTGGCTCAACACTTTAACTCCCCCTCCCAATCCACCGAGGACATGCAGGTCCTTGGACTCCTCCATCGCCAGAACATAACAACACGACGGTTGGAGGAAGAGCGCCTCATCTTCACCTGGGAACCCTCCAACCACAAGGGATGAACTCAGATTTCTCCAGTTTCATCATTTCCCCTCCCCCCATCTTGTCTCAGTCGATTCCCTCGAACTCAGCACCGCCCTCCTAACCTGCAATCTTCTTCCTGACCTCTCCGCCCCCACCCCACTCCGGCCTATCACCCTCACCTTGACCTCCTTCCACCTGTCACATCTCCATCGCCCCTCCCCCAAGTCCCTCCTCCCTACCTTTTACCTTAGCCTGCTGGACACACTTTCCTCATTCCTGATGAAGGGCTTGTGCCCGAAACGTTGAATTTCCTGTTCCTTGGATGCTGCCTGACCTGCTGTGCTTTAACCAGCAACACATTTTCAGCTCTGATCTCCAGCATCTGCAGACCTCACTTTTTATTCAAACTAACATCCCAATCACACAGAGCCCTCCCCAGGGAGCAGACTGACAGACGTTGCAAGTTGACAGAGATTGCAGGGTTGGAGTCCACAAACCCCTCAGTGAGAATGGTTTGGAGGTGCCAGTGTTGGACTGGGGTGGGACAAAGTTAAAACTCACACAACACCAGGTTATAGTCCAACAGGTTTATTTGGAAGCGCTAGCTTTCAACGTGTCTGCGTGGGTTTCCTCCCGGTGATTTGTATATTGATTTGTATCTGCCCCTTCTGGTTGTCAGTTCCAGTGTGTTGGGGTGGTTGCTTTCGTAGTTTAGGACAGCAGACAAAGGCAGAATGACGGTCATCCTGGACAAAGCAGAGTACATCCAAAAAGCACAACAACTACTTGCAGATACCAACACCTACCAAAAGAGGGAGTTTGACCCCACCCCACAGCTCACCAATAGGATAAACAACACACTGAGGAACCTACAAAAAAAACAGACAGAAAACCAGGTATGACCTACAGAGAATGAAACCTGAAAGCAACAACACCCCCAGATTCTATGGATGACCTAAAGTGCACAAACCAGATATCCCACTCAGACCCATAGTATCGCCACCAGGAACACCATCACACAAACTGGCTAAAGAACTACAGCAGAAACTGAAACACCTGGTCAACGGATCCAGACCCTCTATACAGTCAATACAGGAATTCTTGGACATCATCAGAAATATACACATAGACAAGGAAGAAACTATGGTCTCATTCGATGCAACGGCACTGTTCACCTCTATCGACAAAACCCTAGCCAGAGAAACAATAGCCAACCTGCTGGACATACAGAACAGACAACAGGACATTGAACCTATCAACAAAGGCAGCATACTTAAACTACTGGACCTGTGCCTCACAACACACTTCACATTCAACAACCAAATATAAGAACAAATCAACGGTACACCCATGGGCTCACCCATCTCTGGACTCATAGCAGAAGCTGTAATGCAAAGATTAGAACAAACAGTCTTACCGCAAATTCAACCCAAACTCTGGGTCAGATATGTGGATGACACCTTTGTAATCATTAAAAACACAGATATAGAGAACACACACCGGAATTCGATTCACTAGAGAGGAAGAAAAGGACAACCAACTAGCATTCCTAGACGTGATGGCACAGAGAACACCGAATGGAGAATTCACCACAAAGGTATACAGGAAAGCCACACACACAGATCAAGTCTGAAACTACGAAAGTAACCACCCCAACACACACAAAAGAAGTTGCATCAAGACACTGTTCAAAAGGGCCACAACACACTGCAGTACACCAGAACTGCAAAAAGAGGAAGAAGAACACCTCTACAATGTATTCGCCAAAAACGGATACCCCCGCAATTTCATCAACAGATGTCTAAGGGAAAGACCACGGAATGAGGACATGCCACAACCCAAAGGACTAGCCACACTAACATACATCAAAAACATTTCTGAACTGACAGCCAGACTACTGCGACCACTCAGACTCATAACAGCACACAAACCAACAGCCACTCTCAGACAACAACTCACCAGGATGAAGGATCCGATACCCAGCATGAGCAAAACCCCATGTAGTGTACAAAATCCATGCAAGGACTGCACAAAACACTACATAGGACAAACAGGAAGACAGCTAACGATCCGCATCCATGAACAGCAGCTAGCCACGAAACGACATGACCAACTATCCTTAGTAGCCACACACTCAGATGACAGGGAACATGAATTCGACTGGGACAACACTACTCTTATAGGACAAGCCAAACAGAGAACAGCCAGGGAATTCCTAGAGACATGGCACTCATCCACAGATTCAATCAATAAGCACATCGACCTGGACCCAATATACCGGCCACTGCAGCGGACAGCTGGAACTGACAACCAGAAGGGGCAGATGCAAATCACTATAAATGCCGGAGGAAACATCACAGAAGCGCTTCATAGGAGGCTCCCAAGCACTGAGGATGTCACCTAGACAGGGGACGAAACATTTGCAACACAAATTCCCAGCTCAGCGAACAGAACCACAACATGTGTGGGCGGCACGGTGGCACAGTGGTTAGCACTGCTGCCTCACAGCGCCTGTAGACCCGGGTTCAATTCCCGACTCAGGCGACTGACTGTGTGGAGTTTGCACGTTCTCCCCGTGTCTGCGTGGGTTTCCTCCGGGTGCTCCGGTTTCCTCCCACAGTCCAAAGATGTGCGGGTCAGGTGAATTGGCCAAGCTAAATTGCCCGTAGTGTTAGGTAAGGGGTAAATGTCGGGGTATGGGTGGGTTGCGCTTCGGCGGGTCGGTGTGGACTTGTTGGGCCGAAGGGCCTGTTTCCACACTGTAAGTCAAATCTAAAAAAAAACATGTCTCTTAAATGTTGCAATTGTACCAGCCTCCACCACATCCTCTGTAGGTCATTCCATACATGCACCACTCTCTGCGTGAAAAAGTTGCCCTGTAGGTCTTTTATATCTTTCCCCTCTCACCCTAAACCTATGCCCTCTAGTTCTGGACTCCCCGATCCCAGGGAAAAGACTTTGCCTATTTACCCGATTCATGCCCCTCATAATTTTATAAACCTCTGTAAGGTCACCCCTCAGCCTCCGAAGCTCCAGGGAAAACAGCCCCAGCCTATTCAGCCTTTCCCTATAGCTCAAATCCTCCGACACTGATACTATCCTTGTAAATCTTTTCTGAACCCTTTCAAGTTTCACATCATCTTTCCGATAGGAAGGAGACCAGAATTGCATGCAATATTCTAACAGTGACCTAACCAATGTCCTGTACAGCTGCAACATGACCTCCCAACTCCTGTACTTAATACTCTTGACCAATAAAGGAGAGCATACCAAACACCTTCTTCACTATCCTATCTACCTGCGACTCCACTTTCAAGGAGCTATGAACCCTCACTCCAAGGTCTCTTTGTTCAGCAACACTCCCTAAGACCTGACCATTAAGTGTATAAGTCCTGCTAAAATTTGGTTTCCCAAAATGCAGCACCTTGCATTTATCTGAATTAAACTCTTTCTGCCACTTCTCAGCCCATTGGCCCATCTGGTCCAGATCCTGTTGTAGTCTGAGGTAACCCTCTTCGCTGTCCACTACACCTCCAATTTTGGTGTCATCTGCAAATCTACTAACTGTAACTCTTCTGCTCACATCCAAATCATTTATGTAAATGACAAAAAGTAGAGGACCCAGCACTGATCCTTGTGGCGCTCCACTGGTCACAGGCCTCCAGTCTGAAAAACAACCCTCCATTACCATCCTCTGTCTTCTTCCTTTGAGCCAGTTCTGTATCCAAATGGCTAGTTCTCCCTGTATTCCATGAGATCTAACCTTGCTAATCAGTCTCCCATGAGGAATCTTACTGATGTCCATGTGGATCATATCTACTGCTCTGCCCTCATCAATTTTCTTTGTTACTTCTTCAAAAAACTCAATCAAGTTTGTGAGACATGATTTCCCACGCACAACCCATGTTGACTATCCCGAATCAGTCCTTGCCTTTCCAAATGCATGTACATCCTGTCCCTCAGGATTCCCTCCAACAACTTGCCCACCACCGAGGTCAGGCTCACTGGTCTATAGTTCCCTGGCTTGTCCTTACCACCCTTCTTAAACAGTGGCACCATGTTTGCCCACGTCCAGTCTTCCGGCACCTCACCTGTGACTATTGATGATACAAATATCTCAGTAAGAGGCCCAGCAATCACTTCTCTAGCTTCCCACAGAGTTCTCGGGTACACCTGATCAGGTCCTGGGGATTTATCCAACTTTAACCATTTCAAGACATCCAGCACTTCATCCTCTGTAATCTGGATATTTTGCAAGATGTCACCATCTATTTCCCTACAGTCTATATCTTCCATATCCTTGTCCACAGTAAATACTGATGCAAAATATTCATTTCGTATCTCCCCCATTTTCTGTGTCTCCACACAAAGGCCACCTTGCTGATCTTTGAGGGGCCCTATTCTCTCCCTAGTTACCCTTTTGTCTTTAATATATTTGTAAAAACCCTTTGGATTCTCCTTAATTCTATTTGCCAAAGCTATCTCATGTCCCCTTTTTGCCCTCCTGATTTCCCTCTTAAGTATACTCCTACTTCCTTTATACTCTTCTAAGGATTCACTCGATCTATCCTGCCTATACCTGACATATGCTTCTTTCTTTTTCTTAACTAAACCCTCAATTTCTTTAGTCATGCAGCATTCCCTATACCTACCAGCCTTCCCTTTTACCCTGACAGGAATGTACTTTCTCTGGATTCTTGTTATCTCATTTCTGAAGGCTTCCCATTTTCCAGCCGGCCCTTTCCCTGCGAACATCTGCCCCCAATCAGCTTTTGAAAGTTCTTGCCTAATACCTTCAAAATTGGCCTTTCTCCAATTTAGAACTTCAACTTTTAGATCTGGTCTATCCTTTTCCATCACGATTTTAAAATGAATAGAATTATGGTCGCTGTCCCCAAAGTGCTCCCCCACTGACACTCAGTCACCTGCCCTGCCTTATTTCCCAAGAGTAGGTCACGTTTTGCACCTTCCCTAGTAGGTACATCCACATACTGAATCAGAAAATTGTCTTGTACGCTCTTCAGAAATTCCTCTCCATCTAAACCTTTTAACACTATGGCAGCCCCAGTCGATGTTTGGAAAGTTAAAATCCCCTACCATAACTACCCTATTATTCTTACAGATAGCTGAGATCTCCTTACAAGTTAGTTTCTAAATTTCCCTCTAACTATTATGGGGTCTATAATACAATCCCAATAAGGTGGTCATCCCTTTCTTATTTCTCAGTTCCACCCAATGTGTAGTGCAGAGGGGTCACCTGTCGTGTGACATGAACCCCAGGTCCCAGTTGAGGACATCCCTGTGGAAACAGATCTTTTGGTCCAACCCGTCCATCCCGACCAGATATCCCAACCCAATCTAGTCCCACCTGCCAGCACCCGGCCCATATCCCTCCAAATCCTTCCTATTTATAAATCCATCCAGGTGCCTTTTAAATGTTGTAATTGTACCAGCCTGCACCACTTCCTCTGGCAGCTCATTCCACACACGAACCACCCTCTGTGGGAAAAAGGTTGCCCCTTAGGTCTCTTTTATACCTTTCCCGTCTCACCTAAACCTATGCCCTCTAGTTCTGGAAACCCACACCCCAGGGAAAAGACTTTGTCTATTTTTCCTATCCATGCCCATCATGATTTTATAAATCTCTATAAGGTCACCCCTCAGCCTCCGATGCTCCAGGGAAAACAGCCCCAGCCTATTCAACCTTTCCCTATAGCTCAAATCCTTCGACACTGGCACCATCCTTGTAAATCTTTTCTGAACCCTTTCAAGTTTCACAACATCTTTCCGATAGGAAGGAAACCAGGATTGCATGCAATATTCCAACAGTGGCCTAACGAATGTCTTGTACAGCCGTAACATGACCTCCCAACTCCTGTACTCAATATTCTGACCAAGAAAGGAAAGTATAACAAACGCCTTCTTCACTATCCTATCTACCTGCGAGTCCACTTTCAGGGAGCTATAAATCTGCACTCCAAGGTCTCTTTGTTCAGCACCACTCCCTAAGACCTTACCATTAAGCGTATAAGTCCTGCTAAAATTTGCTTTCCCAAATTGCAGCACCTTACATTTATCTAAATTAAACTCCATCTGCCACTCCTCAGCCCATTGGCTCATCTGGTCCAGATCCCGTTGTAATCTGAGGTAACCTTCTTCGCTGTCCAATTTTTGTAAGATCTGCAAACTTACTAACTATACCTCTGCAGCTTTCATCCAAATCATTTACATAAATGATGAAAAGTAGTGGACCCAGCACTGATCCTTGTAGCACTCCAATGATCACCAGGTCTTCAATCTGAAAACCAACCCTCCATTACCACCTTCTGTCTTCTACCTTTGAGCCAGTTCTGTATCCAAATGGTTCGTTCTCTCTGTTTTCCATGAGATCTAACCTTGCTAACCAGCCTCTCATAGGGAACCTTGTTCGAATGCCTTACTGAAGTCTATATAGATCACATCTTCTGCTCTGCCCTCATCAATTTTCTTTGTTACTTCTTCAAAAACCTCAGTCAAGTTTGTGAGACATGATTTCCCACACACAAAGCCCTGTTGACTGTCCCTAATCAGTCCTTGCCTTTCCAAATACATGTACATCCTGTCCCTCACGATTCCCTGCAACAACTTGCCCACCACCGAAGTCAGGCTCACTGGTCTGTAGCTCCCTGGGCTTGACCTTAGCACTCTTCTCAAACAACGGCACCATGTTAGCCAAGCTCCAGTTTTTTGACACCTTACCTGTGACTATCGATGATACAGATATCTCAGCAAGAGGCCCAGCAATCACTTCTCTAACTTCCCACAGAGTTCGAGGGTACACCTGATCAGGTCCTGGGAATGTATCCACTTTTATGCATTTCACGACAGCCAGCATTTCCTATTCTTTAATATGGACATTTTTCAAGATGTCACCATCTATTTCCCTGCATTCTATGTCTTCCATGTCCTTTTCCACAGTAAACACTGATGCAAAATGCTTATTTTGTATCTCCACCATCTCCTTCAGCTCCATACAAATGTTGCCCTGCTGATCTTTGAGGGGCCCTATTGTCTCCTTAGTTACCCTTTTTTCCTTAATGTATTTGTAAAAGCCCTTTGGATTCTCCTTAACTCTATCTTGTCCCATTTTTGCCCTCCTGATTTCCCTCTTAAGTATACTCCGACTGCCTTTATACTCTTCTAAGGATTCACTCGATCTTCCTGTCCAAGCCTGACATATGGTTCCTTCTTTTTCTTTACCAACCCCACAATCTCTTTCATCATTCAGCATTAGTCATCCAGTCATTCAGTTATTCAACTCCAACTTCAAACACCAGGAGGCGCAGGGTTAAGGTGAGAGGGGGAACGTTTAAAGCAGATGTGCGAGGAAAGTTTTATTCCATAGAGGGTGGGAGGTGCCTGGAACGCATTGCCAGGGGAGATGGGAGGAGATACAGTCACAGAGTTTAAGGGACATTTGGACAGACACGTGAACAGGCAGGGAATAGAGGGATACGGACCATGTGCAGGCAGAGGGGATTAGTTTAGAATGGCATCACGGTCAGCACAGACATGGTGGGCCGAAGGGCCTGTTCTTGTGCTACACTGCCCTACATCCTCTATGTTCCCCACTATTATTTCCCCAGCCTCATTCTCGAGGGCTTTGTAACTGTTTCAATGGCCATGAATGTGCAGAGAGAGGGAGCAGGATCAAAGGGTTAAATGGCCCATTCCTGTTCCTGCAGTTACACAGAAACAGTGACTCGCATTCAAATACCAAAATATAGAAGTTGTTTCGAAGTAGATTATTCAGTAATGAGAGAGCTCCATTTGTGTTTGCGTTCACCTCCTGCTCACATTTCAGGCATTCTTTCTCCCATTGGGAGCTCTGAAGTGCTGTAAATTATATCAAATGTTGCACAACTGCAATTAGTTTCATTGCTCCCGCCTTGAGGTATTAGCTGCCCAAATTGGAGGTAAAATTACAGGTTGCAGTAATAAGTGTGAGGCTCAGAGAAACAGCAATTCCTGCAAATGCCTGACATTTGTAGACGGAGCAGCTTTTCAAGAGTCAGAGTCACAGACGTGCAGCACGGAAACAGACCCTTCGCTCCAACACGTCCATGCTGACCAGATATCCCAACCTAATCTAGTCCCATTTGCCACCACTTGGTCCTTATCACTCCAAACCCTTCCTATTCATAGACCCTTCCAGATGCCCTTTAAATGTTGTCATTGTGCCAGCCTCCACCATTTCCTCTGGCAGCTCATTCCATGTACGCACCACTGTGTGTGGAAAAGTTGCCCCTTAGGTTCCTTATATAACTTACCCCTCTCACCCTAAATCTATGCCCTCTAGGTCTGGACTCCCCCAACCCTATGAAAAAGACTTTGTCTATTTATCCTGTCCATGCCACTCATGATTTTATAAACCTCTAGGAGGTCACCCCTCAGCCTTTGATGCTCCAGGGAAAACAGCCCCAGTCTATTCAGCGTCTCCCTATAGCTCAGATCCTTCAACCCTGGCAACATCCTTGGAAGTCTGTTCTGAACCCTTTCAAGTTTCACAACATCCTTCAGACAAGAAGGTGACCAGAAATGCCCGCAATATTCCAAAAGTGGCCGCACCAATGTCCTGTACAGCTGAAACATGACATCCCAAATCGTGTACTCAGTGTACTGACCAATAAAGGAAAGCGTACCAAACACTTTCTTCACTATGTAATGACCTGTGATTTTACTTTGAAGGAACTATGACCCTACAGTCCAAGGTCACTTTGTTCAGCAACATTCCCCAGGACCTTACCATTAAGTCTATTAAGTCCTGCTCAGATTTGTTTCTCCAAAATGCAGCACCAAACATTTACCTAAATTAAACTGCATTTGCCACTCCTCAGCCCATTGGCCCACTGATCAAGATCCCATTGTATCCTGAGGTTGAAGATCTACGACCCCTCTTGGTTCGAGATCAGCCAAAAGTATCAACGAATGTGGTCTGTTGAAAAAGCAAGGGCCATTAGTTGATTGAATTAAGGCCCCTTGACACAATTCTATCCAGCAACACAGAGGTTAAAGCTTCTGTGTTCTGTGGTGAAGTTGTGCAATTCCGTTTGAAAATTACCATTATTTATATGTTTCTAAAGAGGTAGTACAGCCTCATTACAAGAAAGACCAATACAATAAGGTGATATGATTTACAACAAGTTAATTCATTGATATTTCCCAGCAAAGGGTTCTTAATTAGATGAAAATTGTAACACTGTGACATGATTGACAACATGCTAATCCAATGGTATTCCTTGGAAAAGAAATCTTATTCACGTAAATTGTTACGCCATGAATTAGTTCAAGGTTAGTTCAAATGGTCAATTAATGTGTCAGTATTCACTTTATGAAAATTCTATTGTCCTCTTAACTTTGAATTTCAGCTTAATTCTGCAAATCAGCAGTCCAGGTTCACAGGGTACAATCACTATTCTCAGCCATTTTATAGTTTTCTTCTTAAATTGAAAAATCATTTGGTGGTTAATAAAAATCTACATATACCTGTTGCCTAAATTCAAATTTTAGATCCTCATTTCCCTCTTTGGTCATTCTATGACCACACCATAAAGGCATGGATCAAATTATTCCAATTTGATGGCAGCAAAAGACTGCCGTGCTTCCTCTTCATCCGAAGGGGAACCAAGGGCAGGCAACAGTGTTTCCTCATCTTCATCTCAGTGGAGAAGAAGCATTTTCTGGGTGGAACCGATACGGTCAATAGAAGGAAATATTTTAAGCAATAATACTGAACTATAGCAATACCAACAAAAAGATCAATTAAAACAACAGCACCATCCATAGCCATATTAATTAGCCAGTTGTACCATGAGCCAAAACCCCAATCTCCCCATCCCGCACCTTCACTCATTTGGTTGACAAAAGTGCGAACATTATCAATATGTTCAGTAATGTTTTCGATAAGATCAGTGACCCCCCCCGCCACTTAATGTATTTTTCTTTAACTATAGAGCAACTCCATCTTCCTTCACAAGTATGTAATCGGTTTTGTCGGGTAAATAGACGCAATTCTGAAAGCACGTCTCTGATTTCTGTTTAGTCAGAACTCATCTAATTTCCAAAAACTGTGAGTCTGCAAATGAAATAATTACGATTTGGATGACTAATAATTCCTGAAGACCCTCCTAATGAAAGAACGCTCAGAGCTGCATATGCCAATGAGTGAGTTTTGTTTCTTGATATAGCCTTTGGATTCTTCCATTCTGTACAGAAGGCAGGAGAAACTGAACATTTAAAAGGGGAATTATGATTTTGTTGCCAGGTAATTGGACAGGGAACAAGAGTTGGAAGGAGTGTTCCGACAGCTACGGCACGAGGAGTACTTGCTTCATTTAGGACAAGGTAGTTAGATACTTTATTATAATTGAAAAAACTCTGGTTTAGTGCAGAGACTAGAGGGCCCTTCCCAGTAAGAAGCGGGTCTATCTTTGTAAATTCCTGGGGTATGGGGATAATCCATGATTATATAATTTGAGCCTGGGTGCTGAGGGTGAAAATCATCTCATCGGATAAGGTGAGTTTCCTGATAAGAAACATGGTCGATATCCCAAAACGGTTCTACCCATCCATCAATTGGGAAAATATTCGTGCTGCTAGGGGTATCATAATAAAGGTGGGCGTTATTACCCTCTCCACATAGAGTTTAAATTCCACTCGTAATAGGGATACATTTTTCGTTCAGGCATACACATGGGATGCAAAGTCCTTCAGAAAAGCAGTGGCGACTAATACAGTTAATCATAGCACAGGGAAAAAAAATTTAGGCACTCTTACATAAGTGCACCCACATTCCTTCCCCTTGCAGCAATTTGGACAGGATATTGCAGATTTATTGCAGGAAGTCCTTAAACAAGTAGCAGGTGGGGATAGGTAATAACTAAAAAGATATTACGTGCTGGAAATACTTTAGCACTATTCCATACCCCCATGTTAGGATTTGGAAGAATAAAAGGGGTCAGGGAGTCTCTTGCTGAAATAAGAGTCTCTTACTTCATCCACTCCAAAACTTTTATTCTGGGTTTCAAGAAATGTCCCCCCTTTGTCTCTATTACGACGTGATCTATCTGAAAGGGGACAAGGCTTACCAGGAATGCCCATATTACAAATGTAATCAAACTGGCAAACAACACCTTTACAGGGTAAAGACCATTTAGACCTGTTCTGTAAATGAACCGTTCATCTTTTTGATGCAGTTGACCACCGCAAAAGTCATTCTTGGCAACATTCAGTCTTTCGGCACACAAGGACATCTTCCTGGCATAGTTGGTACACAGTCTCTGTTTGTGCAGGGAATCTGTCCCTTCTTGTGCACAATGCTGGCAATGACGAGGCCACACAGCAGGTCAAGTCGATCTTTATCATCTCCCCCCTTGCAAGCTTGGAGATTGCGAAGTGTCCATTGTAAGAAAGGATAAACCATTTCTTCCTTGTATATAAGTATATACAATATGCATATAATCGATTAAAATAGGCAGCAGCGAAAAAAACCCACCAACTAAACCACCATCTTCTGGCTTGAGAATCACGGGAGTACCTAATTTGAGGCCATAATTTGTGCTCTTCAGCCCTAAGGGCAATTTTGAAACAAATAATTCTCAAATTAATCAAACTCAAATAGCCACTGGAGTAAATATATTGCCCATACTGGCAAAATGCTCGTACATTTTAAACTATGCACTAGAGATTCCCTTCTTATTTTATATGGAAAAGCCCAGGCATGGGTGAATTAAGCAAACCTATCTTTATAAATCCAGCTTTGCTGGGATGTATTACTCTTTGAAACTTTCCTACTAAAAACATTGATATTGTCTAAAATTTAGATTAGTTCTGCAATATATTGTATTCTCTCTTTTTAAAAAATCAATCATTAACCTTGTGCCCAATTAAATGGCCTGATCTACAGCTTTAGTTCACAGTAATTCGAATTAATTGTAGAAATCTGATGATGAGGTTGAGCAGAAAAGTTGGTCGGAGGACAATGCTGTCCCCAAATTATGGTCACATGACACAAAGCTTTCAAACCACACTGAATTTGTTTGAATATTGAGCCCACTGCAGAAGATAGATATTGGTACAGTCTTAAACTTATAACTCATCACTGTTCGGTATTAAATACCTAAGTGAAGATAATAGCTCAGCCAGACACTCCTTCTTAGATCTAACAGCCCAATCCAAAAATAAATCAAATCAACCACCTGGTATTCTTATAACGTCCATATACAAAGCAAAGATATTTGGGCTGAGGTCGATGTATGAAATCAACAACTTGATAATTCAGTCAGTAGTAGATTGTAGTATAAAGTACCTGTAGTTATTTCAGAAATGGAAATTTACAAATTACTTCCAAATTTCAAAACAATATTGAAAACAATCCAAACACTAAACCCATATGATTACAACCAGTATGCAATAGAGAAACCAACCTCGACATTGTGAATTGGCACTGAACAGACAGTATCATTCCCCCGTGATGTTTGAACCTTACCCAAGTCTGGCATACGCATCCTTATCCTGTGTCTAATTGGGTTTTGCTGGGGACCCAATGGGATCAGAAGTTTGGGGTGTAAGGCTGCCTGCTTGGCAGCTGCACATATTTGCCTATTACATTAGAAACAGTATCAGTTTCATCCACATGAGCCAAACATCTAGATAATCTTCAAATTGATTGAACAAAATAGCATTACGATAACACTGCCCCCTTGGGGGTTAAAAATCTCCAGTGTTCCCACATGGCTGAAAAATCGTGGATCATATTAAAAGCACAATGAAGGGTCAGTGTGTATTAGTAGATTTTCCTTTTGATAGGATGAAAGCATGTTGATTTCCAACATCAGCTCCGAGGTATCATGAAAGGCACATTACTCCCCATTGGCCACACTTCAACAGTTAAAGCAAGGATCAGGCATTTCCTGTGAAAAACTGGTGATTTGTCCTCTGCCTCTTGCTTGCGGTAGAGGATGACTGGAATTAGGAGGTTTACCCCAAATGTCATCGGAACTTTGAGGGTTAATTCTCATGAAAACTTCCTTGGTTCCCCCATGGGGCCTTTCTAGGGCAATGAAAGGTCCAAAGGAGGGGACTGCCTCAAGTTCGGCAGGTTGGAGTCCGGCAGTCACGAGCCCAGTGATATAGGCTGTTACAATTAAACTAGGCCAGGGACTGACACCTGGTGGTGGGAGGGAGTCCCTCTGCCATACCTACAATTGCAGCCTTGAATGGGTGCAGATCCACTATGACGCCTGGGTAGTTGTTGAGGTGCCTCCTCTTGAACTACAAATTCTGATTTTACACAGGTTGGAGGTCTGTCTTCACTCTGCTGATTCCACAAGGCCATAATATAATGATGGAGTTGATTAGGGGTGTCTTCCACCCAGTCTAGATTGATTGTTTTGACTGCTGTGACTACAGAAGGTGGCAGGCAGTTTCATAGCATAGATGGGCGGCACGGTGGCATAGTGGTTAGCACAGCACCAGAGACCTGGGTTCAATTCCCAACTCAGGCAACTGGCTGTGTGGAGTTTGCACATTCTCCCCGTGTCTGCGTGTGTTTCCTCCGGGTGCTCCGGTTTCCTCCCACAGTCCAAGAATGTGCAGATTAGGTGAATTGACCATGCTAAATTGCCCATAGAGTTAGGTGAAGGGGTAAATGTAGGGGAATGGGTCTGGGTAGGTTGCTCTTCAGAGGGTCGGTGTGGACTTGTTTCCACAATGTTCGTAATCTAATCTAATCTAATCTGAGCATTAATAGCATTTAAATTCCAAGCCCAATTGCCAAATAGGACTCCTAACATTCTCTAAAATGTTCCAAAAAGTCCTCAGCAGACTCCTTATTTTTGGGGCAAAGTTCAAGGATACAAGTAAAGTCAATAGGCTTTGCCAGTATAACAGATGCAGCAGTAAGAATATTATCTTGTTGCTGTTGTTCCTGGACTACAGCATGAGCGAAAGCAGTAAAGTTATTGAGAATTATGTGAAACAGCTGTACATTCCAAAGACTGGTCAACCTGTAAGGAAGAGTTTGAAATGGGAGTTGCAAAAAAAGAACACCACTCATCTAAATCCGAATTATCATTGTCTTCCTCATTAAAACTAAAGCCAACCATCGAACTGTGCAGTTCTGTTTGTTTACCAGTCACTTGTGACTTTTCCTTTTCCTTCTGTTGTTGTTTTGTTCCAGCACATTCACTTTTCAGAACTTCAACAGATTTCATAGCACCATTTGCAGTTAATTCAATCCCCAATTAGGTGGCAGTATCCTACCACAAATGCAAAACTGATTCTTTGTGCCTCTCATCACAAAACTATCGCCATCATCCAATTAACTCTTTCATTCCCACTCCCATGTTACATTGCCAAATCAATTGCTGAGCGGTTTAACCAATTGAACAGCATTAGGGCCACCTCAGGGCCATTCTTCATCACCCAATGTTTTGTTGAGACCTCCAGACAGTTTTCTAAAGGCCTCAGACTTTTCGGGGAATTTTTCACATAATTTCACCAACGTTGATGATGGATCATCTGTTCTGTCTGTGTAATTACCCATTTTAAAATTACTTCAGTTTTATAGCAACTAATTTAAAAAAAATTATTACTCACTGATCAGACTTCCACAAACCCTCATCAGTTTCACAAACCTCTTTTTAAAAAAACTTTTAATATAAAATACTGTGATATTTTTTCTTGAAAAAGATCAACTTAAGTTTTTTTTAATTATTAATTTATTATTGTTATTATTCATTAACTTATGAGTATGTGTTATATTTTATGATATAAATAATAACCTATTATTAAAAACTGGGGGCCTCTTGCCTCCCAAGAAACTTCAAAGATCAGGGACCACCTGCCTCCCTGAGAGCTTCAAATATCCACGTTTTTTTTAAACCCGAAGATTAACGAAGTTCGAGCGATCGGAGTTTTTTTTAAACCCGAAGATTAACGAAGTTCGAGCGATCAGAGTTTTTTTAAAACCCGAACATTAACAAATCTCGGGAGATCAATTTTGTTTTACTTCAGAAATCAAAGCTCGGGAGATGGAAGATTTATTTAAAAACCCAGACATTAACAAAGCTCGGGAATTCAGATTTGAAGCCTCCCCTCAGAGTTCAACAATTTTTCGAAGACCACTGTCTGTAAGTACCACCCTCAACTTCAATTAATCTCTCCCCACTGTTTTTGTAAACATTTGAAAAGTCCCCCCACCCCAGACCCAACCCTTGCTGAGAGCGATCCTTTCGGGGTGAGGGGTCACGCCAGACATCACTTGGCTTCACTTGGAGGTCACCACTGATGATGTTACCTTGTCAGGTAATGAAACGTCTGGATATCAAACCTACAGCTCAGCCAGCAAACCTACACCCTCAACCTCAACCTGAGCTACAAACCTTCACAAACCTTGAGAGACACCACTTGAACCAGAGGAAAACCAAACGCTCTTAAAATACTCAGGTCTGGCCGGCGGAATTCCTCAACACTCAACAGTGAAGGACATTTAACTCTTTCACCGCTGTTCACAATCTGTCCCGAGCCGAAACGTGTCACGGCACCAAAATGAAGACCCGCGGCACCTCAAGAGGGGTCACTTGGTTTGAGGTCGGTCAAAAGAGTCGACAAATGCGGTCCGTTCAAAAAGCAAGAGTCGTTAGATACTTGAATTGAGGTACCTTGACGCAATTCTATCCAGCAACATGGAGATTGAAGCTTCTGTGTTCCGCAATGAAGTTGCGCCACTGTTTTGAAAATTACACATTATTTATATGTTTTTTTAAGAAATAATACAGCCTTAATTACAAGAAAGAACAATCACGTTTGCACATTCTCCCCGTGTCTGCGTGGGTTTGCTCCGGTTTCCTCCCACAGTCTAAAGATGTGCAGGTTAGTTGAATTGGCCAGGCTAAATTGCCCATAGTGTGAGGTGCAGGAGTAAGTGTAGACCATGAGACATAGGAGTGGAAGTAAGGCCATTCGGTCCATCGAGTTCACTCTGCCATTCAATCATAGCTGATGGGCATTTCAACTCCACTTATCCGCATTCTCCCTGTACCCCTTAATTCCTTGTGACATCCAGAATTTATCAATCTCTGCCTTGAAGACATTTAGCGTCCCGGCCTCCTCTGCACTCTGCGGCAATGTATTCCACAGGCCCACCACTCTCTTGCTGAAGAAATGTCTCCGCATTTCTGTTCTGAATTTACCCCCTCTAAGTGTGAGGCTGTGTCCATGGGTCCTAGCCTCCCTGCTTAACGGAAACAATTTCCTAGCGTCCACCCTTTCCAAGCCATGTATTATCTTCAAAGTTTGGGAGAAGATTTGTAGCTCAGGTGCTCGTTGTTGTGGTTCTGTTCGCTGAGCTGGGAGTATGTATCAGTTCAAGGTTAGTTCAAATGGTAAATTACTGTGACAGGATTCATTTCATGAAAACTCTATTATCCTCTTATCTGTGAATCCCCCATGAGATTCCTAGCATCATGAACATCAGCCATAAGCCAATTCGATTCAGTCCATGTGACATCAAGGAATGACTGAAGGCACAGGATGTTGCAATGGTCATGAACCCATCTAAAATGCCTGTAACAGCACTGGGACAAGATGCAATGCAGTACCAAAGCAAGAGTGGTGCAGAAAACTCTCTCCAACCCATGACATGGACGCTCAGGGGAAGCAAAAGAATCGGCACATAAGAAGCTCCCAGCCCAACTCCAACACACTGACTGGGAACCATATCCCCATTCACACAGTCAGAGAGTTGGACAGCACGGAAACAGGTCCTTTGGTGCAACTCTTCCATACCGACCAGATATCATCATTTAATCGAATCCCATTTGCCAGCATTTGGCCCATATCCCACATTTACGATTGTAATCATGTTTTGAAGGAGACAGGGTGAGGTGTGTCACAAAGGTGGTCTGTAAAAATGGTAATATGGAACACTGCTGCCTCACAGCGCCACGGACTCGGGTTCGATTTCATCCTCAGGTGACTGTCTGCATGGAATTTATTCATTCTCCCCATGTCTGCTTGGGTTTCCTCTGGGTGCTCCAGTTTCCTCCCACAATCCAAAGATATGCAGGTTAGGGTGAATTGGCCATGCTAAATTGTCTGAGCTGAAAATGTGTTGCTGGAAAGGCGCAGCAGGTCAGGCAGCATCCAAGGAGCAGGAGAATCGACGTTTCAGGCATGAGCCTTTCTCTCACAGACAAGACCTCCCTCCGGATCCTCCACTTCACACTTGCAGCCATGCACCCCTACCGATATTCCCTGCCATTAGCCCAACCCCAGCTCAGGACAACACTGTCACAGACATTCCAGCATCTGCAGTCCTCACTTTCTCCATGCTAAATTGTCCCATAGTGACCAGGGATGTGCAGGTTAGGGTGGATTGGCAACTCTAAACTGTCCCATAATGCCCAGGCATGTACAGGTTAGGGTGGATTGGCCATGGTAAGTTGTCCCATAGTGTCCAGGGATATGCAGATTAGTTGTTCAGGGTGAGGACCAGTTCAGTCAAACAAATGAGAGTGTCGTTGGAAGGGTACTATTGGGGAGAGGTAGAAGCGGAGGGCTTGGAGGCCCTGGTCATGGCAGATGGAAGTGTAGAGGGATTGGATATCCATGGTGAAGATATAACTGTTAAGGGTGAGGACCATTCCTGATGAAGCGCTTTTGCCAGAAACGTCAATTTTCCTGCTCCTCGGATGCTACTTGACTTGCTGTGCTTTTCCAGCACCACTCTAATCTAGACTCATGTGCAGATCAGTGTAGAGTAGTAAGGGAATGGGTCTGGGTGGCTTCCTCTTCGGTGGGCTGGTGTGGACTTGATGGGCCAAAGGGCCAGTTTCCACACTGTAGGGATTCTGTAGATTCTATGGGAACAGATTGGGGTGAGAAGTATGTTATATCACCTTTCACACTTATTTTTATTAGATTACGAGACGATCTTTTCTGGATGTTTCAGTTTTATTATCAAAGGGGTGTCAGCCTCTGCTCTGTAACAGATAGACCAAACCATGAGCCAACATTTCATGATGTAGATCACCTCAGAGACAACACACCAGACAGCAGCAGCTGACATTACAAATAAGCTGCAATCAAAGCTGCAACTGCTCGAGCAGTGATGACAGATCCAGACACAATCACTGGGCGAGTTACAGAAGCTGACAGCTCCATGATGTTTGATGTGTCCTTCTTTATGATTCGGTGAAATTCATCCTAAAAACATTCAACTGCATTTATATTTGCTGTTAATATCTCCATCATGTCTTTTGATGTCACAGATTCATGATTGAGATTGGAGTTGTTCACACTGTCATGTTGGACCATCAGATACAGGAGCAGAATTGGCCCATCGAGTCTGCTTCCCATTGGATCATGTCAGTCATGGTTCTCAACTCCATTCTCCTGCCTTCTCCCCCTAACCTATGGTCCCCTCACTAATCGAAAACTAATCCGTCACTATATTGAATACACTCAGTGACATAGCCTCCATAGCCTTCTGCAGCAGTGAGTTGTACAGAGGCACCACTCTCTGGCTGAAGAAACTCTTCCTCATCTCAGTTCAAAAGGGTCGCTCCTTCACTCTCAGGCTGTGCCCTCGGGTCCTAGTCTCTCCTCCTTGTGGAAGTATCTCCACCACGTCCATTTTATCCAGGCCTGTCAGAATTCTTTAAGTTTCAGTGAGATCATCCTCATCCTTCTGAACTCCATCGAGAACCGATCCAGAGTCCCCAGGTGCTCTGAGAATAATGATCGATTTTTGTACGTTAAAACCTCCAAAGGGATTTCATAAATACATTAGTACATTGAAAAGGGTAACTTAGGAGAAACTAGGGCCCATCAAAGATCAGCAAGGCACCACCCGTGTGGAGCCACAGGAGATGGGGGAAGGTACTGAAGGAGTATTTTGCATCAGTGTTTACTGTGGAGAAGGACATGGAAGTCATAGAATGTGGTGTCTTGTTGAAAAATGTGCGTATTCCAGAGGGGGATGTGCTGGACAGTCTTAAAATGCATAAAAGTGGATAAATGTCCAGCACCCGTTGAGGTGTACCCTCGAACTCTGGAGGAATGTCAAGAAGTGATTGCAGGACCCCTTGCTGCAATATTTGCACCATCAATAGTCACAGGTGTAGTGCCAGATGCCTGGAGTTTGGCTTTTTCAGAAAGATGGTAAGGAAGTGTAGCCCATGGAAGTGTAGACCAGTGAGCCTGTCATCGGTGGGAGGCAAGTTGTTGGAGGGAACCTGAGGGATAGTATTTAAATGCATTTAGAAAGGCAGGGAGTGATTAGGGATAGTCAGCATGGCTTTGTGCATGGGAAATCATCTCACAAGCTCAACTGAGTTTTTGTGAAGAAGTAACAAAGTGGATTGATGAGGGCAGAGTGGTATATGTGATATCTATGGACTTCAGTAAGGTGTTCAATAACGTTCACCTTGGGAGGCTGGTTAGCCAGGTTAGATCTCATGGAGTACAGGGAAGACCAACCATTAGGATACAGAACTGGCTTGAAGGTAGAAGACAGGGGGTGGTTGTGGTCAGAGGTTTTTCAGACTGGAGACATGTGAACATTTGTATGCATCAAGGATCGGTGCGGGGTCCACTGCTTTTCATCATTTATACAAATGATTTAGATGTGAACACTGGGGCCACAATTAGTAAGTTTACAGATGACACCAAAATTGGAAGTGTAATAGACAGCAGCAAATAAAGTCACCTCAGAGTACAATGGGACCTTGATTCGATGGGCCAGTTGACTGAGGAGTGGCAGATGCAGTTTAATTTAGATAAATGTGAAATGTTGCATTTTGGAAAAGCAAATCAGAGCAGGACTATACGTTTAATGGTAAGGTGCTGGGGAATATTGCTGAACAAAGAGACCTTGGAGTGCAGGTTCATAGTTCCTTGAAAGCGAAATCACAGTAGATAAGCGAGTGAGGAAAGTGTTTGGTACGCTTTCCTTTATTGGACAGACCATAGTGTATAGGATTTGGGATGTCATGTTGCAGCTGTACAGGACATTGGTTCGGCCACTTTTGGAATACTGTGTGCAATTCTGGTCGCCTTCCTGTTCGAAGGATGTGGTGAAACTTGAAAGGGTTCAGAAAAGATTTATAAGGATGCTGCCAGGGTTGGAGGATTTAAGCTATAGGGAGAGGCTGATTTGGCTGGGGCTGTGTTCCCTGGAGCATTGGAGGCTGAGGGGTGACCTTGTAGAGGTTTATAAAATTATGAGGGGCATGGGTAGGATAAATAGACAAAGTCTTTTCCCTGGGGTTGGGGAGTCCAGAACTAGAGGGCATAGGTTTAGGGTGAGAGGGGAAGACATAAAAGAGACGTCGGGGCAACGTTTTCACCCAGAGGGTGGTACTTATTTGGAATCCGCTGCCAGAGGAAGTGATGGAGGCTGGTACAATTGCAACATTTAGATTACTTACAGTGTGGAAACAGGCCCTTCGGCCCAACAAGTCCACACCGACCCGCCGAAGCGTAATCCACCCATACCCCTACATTTACCCCCTACCTAAAATACGGACAATTTAGCATGGCCAATTCACCTGACCCACACATCTTTGGACTGTGGGAGGAAACCGGAGCACCCGGAGGAATACCACGCAGACACGGGGAGAACGTGCAAACTCCACACAGTCAGTTGCCTGAGGCGGGAACTGAACCCGGGTCTCAGACGCTGTGAGGCAGCAGTGCTAACCACTGTGCCACCGTGCCGCCCACCACGGCTCACCAAGGGATTTGGATTTGGATGGGTATATGAATAGGAATGGTTTGGAGGGATATGGGCCGGGTGCTGGCAGGTGGGACTAGATTGGGTTGGGATATCTGGTCAGCATGGACGGGTTGGACCGGAGTATCTGTATCTGTGCTGTACATCTCTGTGACTCTATGACTGACAGTCAGGAAGGGACTGAAGGGTATTTGGATTTCCAAATGGCACCAGATCAGGACAGGCTTAGATTGTGAAACAGATTTGACACAGATTGATTGGAAAGTAAATTGTGAAGAGGAGGTACGGGGTTTTTCAACTTCAGAGACAAAGCCCAGCAATGAAGCTGAAGTACAAAGGGATCTGGGAGTGCTCGCCCAGGATTCTCTAACGGTCAACTGGAAGGTGGAGTCCGTGATTAAGGAAGCGGAGTGTAATGTTGTCATTTATCTCAGGAGGGTTGGAATATAAAAGCAGCTTCTGAGACTTCATAAAGTTCTAGTTAGGCCCCATTTAGAATACTGTGTCCAATTTTGGGCCCCACCCCTCAGGAAGGACATACTGGCACTGGAACGTGTCCGGCAGAGATTCACACGGATGATCCCTGGAATGCTAATCCTAGGATACGATGAATGGCTGAGGATCATGGGATTGTATTCATTAGAGTTTAGAAGTTTGAGGAGAAATCTAATAGAAACTTATAAGATAATGCATGGCTTAGAAAGGGTGGATGCTAGGAAGGTGTTTCCATTGGGAGGGGAGAGTAGGATCCATGGGAGAGTGCAGGGAAGTGGAGTTGAAATGCCCATCAGCCATGATTAAATGGCGGAGTGCCCTCAATGGGCCGAATGGCCTTACTTCCACCCCTATGTCTTCTGGTTACAATTGAACAGGCTGGTGCAGTTAGGAGGACAAATAATGCAGGAGCAGATCTTACCAGGGATTGGAGGAAGAGAGTCAGGAAAAGGCATCAGGTTATTACAGCCTGCAGTGAAACTTGACCAGGGACCAATTCTGTTTTGCTGCAAACAGTTCCAAACGTGTCTGAGCCTGGAGCTCCCTCCAATCTGAAAGCCGCATTAACCTCTGCCCTGTATTCTGTCTCTGAGCCGATGGTGTATCCGTTCTGTCACTGACCCTTTAGTCCCACGGGCATCAATGTTTCTCTCGGTCCCAATTGGAGACCTTCTCTCATCCACGTGAAGGAATTAGACCCTGAGCATTCCACTGACACTGTCTCCCATCAATCTTCATGGGATCCCCATGGCAGAGGGTAAAGAGCAAGGAAGGCCTTGCTGTGAGGGTTTTACTGAGACACCATCAGGAATCCTGGGGACCATGTCCCTCCCCAGACCGAGTGTAAACAGCCTCTGCAAACACACATCCCATTCTCAAGATGGAGCAATGTCTGACTGAAAACAGAGACTGTGGTGCTTCCCTGATACAGTCCCAGAGAGTTCTCAGGGTGTGATGTTCTGGAGGACATTGAACTGAAACAGAGAAACCAGGAGCAGGAGGAGGCCATTCAGCCCCTCTGATCCTGCTCTCCCATTCAGTACGATGACGGCTGATCCTCTATCTTGACTTTCTCTCCATACTCCGTGATGTCTTTAATCTGGAAAAGGATCATCAGGCTCTTTCCTGAATATATCCAGGGAGTTATCCTCCACACTTTCACACATTCAGACCCAGGGAGGTTTTGTCCCTGAGGGAGGGCAGGTTCAGATCTGCAGGAAGAATAGAGAAAGCAGAACGCTTCTGTTTAAAGTGGTGAGAAAACCTGAAATTAATATCTAGGGGGTTCAGCTGATCTTGTACACATATGTCAGAGAGTTAACCCAATGATAGTGTCAGGAAATAGGAGGACAAGCATTATTTCAATGTAAGGGGACTAACAGGGAAGGTGGATGGACTCAGGGCATGGTTAGAAACATGGGGCTGAGATATCATAGCGATTACAGAGACGTGATTCAGGGATGGACAGGACTGGCAGCTTAATGTTCCCTGATACCAATCCAATAGGGCAGGATAGGAAGGTGGGGCAAGACAGGGGAGGGAATGGCATTGTTGATCAGGGATAATATCACGGCTGTACTTGGGGAGGATATTCCTGAGAATACATGGAATGAAATTATTTGGGTGGAACTGAGAAATGAGAAAGGGATGATCACCTTATTGGGATTGTATTACAGACTGCAGGAGAAAGTGAGGACTGAAGGTGCTGGAGATCAGAGTCGAGAGTGTGGTGCTGGAAAAGCACAGCAGGTCAGGCAGCATCCAAGGAGCAGGAGAATCGACGTTTCGGACGTTTCACTTTCCTGATGAATGGATGATACCCGAAAAGGCAATTCTCCTGCCCATCGGATGCTGACAGACCTGCTGAGCTTTTCCAGCACCACACTCATGTACTATACCCTTATTCAGCAGGAAATCGAAGTGTCTATTAGTTTTAAAACAGCGATGGAAAAGGATAGGCTGGGTCTGCAAGTTAAAGTTCTAAATGGGAGGAAGGCCAATTTTGACGGTATTCTACAAGAACATTAAAAAGTTCAGTGGGGGAGCTGGGGGAGGGATGATTTGCAGATAAAGGGATGGCTGGAAAATGGGAAGCTTTGGAAAATGAGGTGACGAGAGTCCAGGGAGAATACGTTGCTGTTAGGGGGAATGGTAAGGAAAGGTAAGGTATAGGGAAAGCTGGATGACGAGAGAAATTGAGGTTTTGGTTAAGAAAAGAAGCATATGACAGGGATAGATAGCAGAAATCAAGTTTATCCTTGGAAGAGTATAATGGCAGCAGGAGTATCCTTAAGAGGGAAATCAGGAGGGCAAAAAGGGGACATGAGATAGATTTGGCAAATAGGGTTAAGGAGAATTCCCAAGGGATTGTATCAATACATTAATGACAAAAGGGTAACTAGGGAGACAATAGGGCTGCTCAAAGATCAGCAGGGCAGCCTATGATTGGTCCTGCAGGAGATGGGGGTAGATATTAAATGAGTATTTTGCATCAGTGTTTACTGTGTTTTCAGAGTGGAGGCCTGTGACCAGTGGTGTGCCACAAGGATCAGTGCTGGGTCCACTGCTTTTTATCACTTACATAAATGGTTTGGATATGAATGCAGGAGGTATAGTTAGTAAGTTTGCAGATGACACCAAAATTGGAGGTGTAGTAGACAGTGAAGAAGGTTAGCCCAGAGTACAACGGGATCTTGATCAGAGGGGCCGATGGGTCAAGGGGTGGCAGGTGGAGTTTAATTTAGATCAATGTGAGGTGCTGCATTTGGAAAGGCAAATCAAGGTGTTATACACTTAATGGTCAGGTCGAGGGGAGTGTTGCTGAACCAAGAGACCTTGGCATGCAGCTTTATATCTCCTGGAAAGTGGAGTCACAAACAGATAGGATAGTGAAGAAGGCATTTGGTATGCTGTCCATTATTGGTCAGAGTATTGAGTATAGGAGTTGGGAAGTCACATTGCAGCTGTACAGGACATTGGTTCGGCCACTTTTGGAATATTGTGTGCAATTCTGGATGATGTTGCAGTCAGAAATGTGAAGGATAGGCATTCTCCAAGCAGAGACACAGAGTTCAACTCAGTTTCAACTGTCTCCATCAAACGTATCCCACACCCAGACACAAACAACCTCTCGACTGTGCTACAACAGGGTCGGTATTTCACTGGCTCTGTATTCTCAAGTGGAACTGTACTCTTCCACAAATTCAGCTCCGAGTTCTTTGTTTGATTCTCTCTGTTCTGCTGTCATTCTCTGATGGATTCCTGGATCTGAATGTCCTCATGAACAGGGCCATGTCCTGCTCCTGAACACAGCGTCTGATTTCATTGCGGTGTGTGATAGAGGAGCCCCTTGGTGTCAGGGGGAGGTCAGTCTCTCTCATGTATAATCTCACTATCACTCTCTTGCACACAATCTCTCTCTCACTTTCTGTCTCTCTCTTTCCTCATCTCCAGTAGATGATCTTGCTTTCGTTCTTGTATCCAAACGAACCAAGGGACATGAGGGGGAGAATGGGATTAGAGAATTGCACTCGATGATCGCACTCACACTCTCACACTGTCTCCTATACGTACACTCACACATGCAAGTGACTCTGTGTGTGTGTGTGTGTGTGAGAGAGACCATGTGTGTGTGTGCGCGTAAGTGACTGTGTGTGTGTGTGTGTGTGTGTGTGTGTGTGTGTGTGTCAGTGTCAGTCGGGCCCTGTATTATTGTGTAATTAAAACCTTTCATCTGGTACTTATTATGACATGAAAAATGACTTTCTGGCTCCGTGTATACAGATCACAGAAAGCTAACGGGCGAGACTCTCGGATGGTTTGTTGCTTCCCGGGTGCCAGGGTCCGAGACGTCTCGGACCGTGTCTTCAGAATCCTTAAGGGGGAGGGTGTGCAGCCAGAAGTCATGGTGCACATTGGCACCAACGACATAGGTAGGAAGAGGGGTGGGGAGATCATTCAGGAGCTCAGGGAGTTAGGCTGGAAGCTAAAAGCTAGGACGGACAGAGTCGTCATCTCTGGGTTGTTGCCAGTGCCACGTGACAGTGAGGCAAGGACTAGGGAGAGAGTGCAGTTGAATACGTGGCTGTAAGGATGGTGTAGGAGGGAGGGCTTCAGGTATTTGGACAATTGGACTGCATTCTGGGTAAGGTGGGGTCTGTACAAGCAGGACGGGTTGCACCTGAACCAGAAGGGCACCAATATCCTGGGAGACAGGTTTGCTAGCACTCTACGGGGGGGTTTAAACTAATTTGGCAGGGGGATGGGATCTGGACTTGTAGTCCAGCAAGTAGGTTAGCTGTTTTTCAGGATGTCCAAGAATGTAGGGAGGCTGTGGAGAAGGTAGCACTGACAGGGAATACTTGCGGACACAGCGATGGGTTCAAGTGTGTATACTTCAACGCAAGGAGTATCAGAAATAAGGTGGGTGAACGTAAGGCGTGGATTGGCACTTGGGACTGCGATGTTGTGGCCATCACGGAAACGTGGATAGAAGAGGGACAGGAATGGTTGTTGGAGGTTCCTGGTTACAGAGGTTTCAGTAAGATTAGGGAGGGTGGTAGAAAAGGAGAGGGGGGTGTTAGGACGGGCTACCGTCCCCGTGTTCGTTTGAAGGAGAGGAACACTGGATCTGATTCAAAATATAAGCTGGTTTAATGAGAGAGAGCCGTACAAAATACAGTGAGGTGTTTTCTGCTCACTGGAGAAAGCGCCTTCTGATCTATTGTTCTCTTTGTCTAGCTTTTTAGCCCCTCGCATCCCAGTGCTACATCCTTATTTGGTAGGATACGGTATACTCTTATGGGATTGGTCCCAAAGCTGATAACATTCTGTTACCTCAGTATGAGCTACGTGCAATCTAACACGGTTTCAATGTCCTGTTATCTGTTCACCCGCCCTGGGGCCTCATTATGCCATCAGCTTTTCAGTCTGTTCTTAGTGTAACATAATGGCTTACTGTTGTCTAGTGAAGCTAACAATTTCCAGACTTGCTAATACTACCTTACGTGAGCACTACCTAACAATAAAGTTTCTTAACACAACCTAACCTTAATAATGCTTCCTAACAGTGAGGGGTGCTGTTGCTAATTAGAAATGGTATAACGCCTGCAGAAAGGCAGTTGGAGGGGGATCTGCCTGTGGAGGTAGTATGGGCTGAAATCAGAAATAGGAAAGGAGCAGTCACCTTGTTGGGTGTTTACTATAGGCCCCCGAATAGCAGCAGAGATGTGGAGAAACAGATTAGGAAACAGACTTTGAAAAGGTGCAGAAGCCACAGGGTAGTAGTCATGGGCAATTTCAACTTCCCAAATATTGATTGGAAGCTCTTTAGATCAAGTAGATTGGTCGGGGTGGTGTTTGTGCAGTGTGTCCAGGAAGCTTTTCTAACTCAGTATGTAGATTGTCCGACCAGAGGGGAGGCCATATTGGATTTGGTACTTGGTAACGAACCGGGACAAGTGATGGGCTTGTTAGTGGGTGAGCATTTTGGTGATGGTGACCACAGTTCTGTGACTTTCACCTTGGTTATGGAGAGAGATAGGTGCGTGCAACAGGGTAGGTTTTACAATTGGGGGAAGGGTAAATACGATGCTGCAAGACAAGATCTGAGGAGCATAAGTTAGGAGCATAGGCTGTCATGGAAGGATGTCGTTGAAATGTGGAACTTTTTTAAGGAACAGATAAGACATGTCCTTGATATGTATATAACTGTCAGGCAGGAAAGAGATGGTCGTGTGAGGGAACCCAGGTTGACGAGGGAGGTTGAATGTCTTGTAAAGAGGAAGAAGGAGGCTTACATAAGGTTGAGGAAACAAGGTTCAGACAGAGCGTTGGAGGGATACAGGATAGCCAGGAGGGAGCTGAAGAAAGGGATTAGGAGAGCTAAGAGAGGGCATGAAAAATCTTTGGCGGGTAGGATCAAGGATAATCCCAAGGCCTTTTATGCGTATGTGAGAGACATGAGAATGACGAGAATGAGGGTAGGTCCGATCAAGGACAGTAGTGGGAGACTGTGTATTGAGTCGGAAGAGATAGGAGAGGTCTTAAATGAGTACTTTTCTTCAGTATTTACAAATGAGAGGGACCGTATTGTTGAAGAGGAGAGTATGAAACAGACTGGTAAGTTAGAGGAGATACTTGTTAGGAAGGAAGATGTGTTGGGCATTTTGAAAAACTTGAGGATAGACAATATCCTGACGGGATATATCCTAGGATTATGTGGGAAGCAAGAGAGGAAATTGCAGAGCCGTTGGCAATGATCTTTTCGTCTTCACTGTCAATGGGTGTGGTACCAGGGGACTGGAGAGTGGCGAATGTTGTGCCCCTGTTCAAAAAAGGGAATAGGGATAACCCTGGGAATTACAGGCCAGTTAGTCTTACTTCGGTGGTTGGCAATGTAATGGAAAGGGTACTGGGGGATAGGATTCATGAGTATCTGGAAAGACACTGCTTGATTAGGGACAGCCAGCACGGATTTGTGAGGGGTAGGTCTTGCCTTACAAGTCTTATTGAATTCTTTGAGGAGGTGACCAAGCATGTGGATGAGGGTAGAGCAGTGAATGTAGTGTACATGGATTTTAGTAAGGCAATTGATAAGTTTTCCTATGGTAGGCTTATGCGGAAAGTCAGGAGGCATGGGATAGTGGGAAATTTGGCCAGTTGGATAGAGAACTGGCTAACCGGTTGAAGTCAGAGAGTGGTGGTAGATGGTAAATATTCAACCTGGAGCCCAGTTACAAGTGGAGTTCTGCAGGGATCAGTTCTGGGTCCTCTGATGTTTGTAATGTTTATTCATGACTTAGAAGAGGGAGTCAAAGGGTGGGTCAGTAAATTTGCAGACAATACGCAGATTGGTGGAGTTGTGGATAGTGAGGAGGGCTGTTGTCAGCTGCAAAGGGACTTAGATATGATGCAGAGCTGGGCTGAGGTGTGGCAGATGGAGTTCAACCCTGTCAAGTGTGAGGTTGTCCATTTTGGAAGGATAAATAAGAATGCGGAATACAGGGTTAACGGTAGGGTTCATAGTAAGGTGGAGGAGCAGAGGGATCTTGGGGCCTATATTCATAGCCCTTTGAAAGTTGCCACTCAGGTGGATAGAGCTTGTAAGAAGGCCTATGGTGTATTAGCGTTCATTAGCAGAGGGATTGAATGCAAGAGGTGATGTTGCAGCTGTACAGGACCTTGGTAAGGCCACATTTGGAGTACTGTGTGCAGTTCTGGTCGCCTCATTTTCGGAAAGATGTGGAAGCTTTGGAGAGGATGCAGAGGAGATTTACCAGGGTGTTGCCTGGAATGGAGAATAGGTAGTACAAGGATAGGTTGAGAGTGCTAGGCCTTTTCTCATTGGAACGGCGAAGGATGAGGGGTGACTTGATAGAGGTTTATAAGATGATCAGGGGAATAGATAGAGTAGACAGTCAGAGACTTTTTCCCGGGGTAGAACAGAGTGTTACAAGGGGACATAAATTTAAGGTGAAGGGTGGAAGGTATAGGGGGTTGTCAGGGGTAGATTCTTTACCCAGAGAGTGGTGGGGACATGGAATGCGCTGCCTGTGGGAGTGGCAAGGTCAGAATCATTGGTGACCTTTAAGCGGCAATTGGATAGGTACATGGATAGGTGCTGAAGCGAGGGCAAATGTTCGGCACAACATCGTGGGCCGAAGGGCCTGTTCTGTGCTGTATTGTTCTATGTTCTGTGTTCTTTTAATGCGATGGTGTCACCAAATATTTGGAGAACATCTTATGATTTGCCAATTAATCCCAAGGGATGGGAGATGGGAAATGAGGAAGCCTTCCTGCATTGTACAGGGATCATGGACACCATGAACCAACTCAAAAAGGCTAACAGGTGGATGTGATAGTTTGCAGATCCTATGGGATTGGATAGAGTTACAGACAGAGACACAGACACTGACCAAGGGATAGGGTTTGTGAGAAGGATATTTCGATGCAGAGATGGTAAGTAAAACATTATCCGATTCTGAAATCTAATCAAGAAGTGTGGGGTGGTTTATATAAAGAATAACAGGTACCTGGGAGTGAGTTACCGACTGGAATCTAATGAAGGGGTTTGAGGTGGTTTATATCTGGTAGAACAGGTACCTCGCAGTGAGCTTCAGACTGAAATTTAGCATGGCCAATCCGCCCTAACGTGCACATTTTTGGATTGTGGGAGGGAAGTGAAGCCTTTTCTGCAAACACCTGCAGTTTGTGTCTATTTGATGTTTAAACTTCCTGCACAATTCCCATGTATCAGGAGGTCTGCGCTGGTGAATGCAACCTTCTTTGGCGATATCACAACAACATCTGTCACCATGAGTCAGATGCCTGACCATCCAGAGACCCAGAAATTCAGGCCAGTGCAATTCTGAGCGAATCCAGCTCCTCTTTTACTGAGAAAGCAGTGTGGTGGCTGGATTGCTGTGCAGACTGATGCCAACAACACCGTTTCAATCCCTGTCCCAACTGTGCCAGTTTAGGCAGGTCTGACTCCCAGTATTGACCCAGACACTGATGTGGGGTGGGGCTAATTATTTCTGATGGTTTCCCCTCGTTCAGATAGAGAGACAGCTATGGTCCATTCAAGGGGCAACACCTCCTTCCTTGTTAACCAACAAACCCCCCGGTTCATTTGACAATATGAGTGCAAACAAAAACAAAAAGAACAAATTAAGAAATTATTGTAAACCATTTGAGGTAAGGTCAAAACTTCATCAAAGTATGAACAGCTGAGGCACTCGTGCCCACTCCCTGGTATGTCAATGTGAACAGGGTTCACCTGCCCACTATCACAGTGATGTCACCCAGCCCCTGCAGGTCTGCCCATCTCATTATGGCTTTAAGTTGCTACAAGCCGGTTTATAAGGCATAACAGTATTACTGAAGGTTCTGCCATCCAGATCAATACACAGACGAAACCAGAATACACCTCATCAACCTTATAGTTTGCATTAATACATGAAGAATATAATTGCTTGATTAAGACAGTTGCAAAGCCAATTAAGAGTAAGAAACCAATCCAGCTTTGTATTGCTCCTTCCAAGGGTCGAGCTGTCCTAACCCAGCAATGGTTACTGGCTGGAACAGACTCGACTCCAACCCTGTCACCTCTTCAATTTGACATGTTACCGAGTAACGTGTGGAACGGATGTAACGGGTGCAATGGGTTGAAGGGCTTCCTCACTCGATACTGTTTCACTGTGTTCTGAAAGATTCAGGACAGATTGCAGATTTGAAGGTGCCACATTGGATTCCATTGCCTTCATCACGCTGCGAGCATTTGCAGCTGGTGTGTTCGTTGACATCATTGTAGTTGAGAGATCACATAAGCACCGAAAAGGGGAGAAACAAAGAAAACACTTTGGTTAAAAAAAATCTTTGCAATGCCAGAGACAAGCTTCATTGACAGTAGAACTCCATTATCAATTGAGGCAGTGGATGTTTTAAGTGACATGTAATTAAATTCTTCGGCACAATATACAGACTAGTTCCAAAGACTGGACATGTTCTGCAGTGAACGTCAAATGAGGATCTGCTACTGGTTTCAGTTCTCTCACATTGTTTCTTGGTCTTTGTTCTCAAAACACTCCCTCATTTCTCAGCGAGAGTTGACTTTGAGGTTTGCACTGAATCATTCTACATTGCTGCTTGAGGAATGAATGATTAATGTGCTTTCTTGATCATGGTGTAGGATTAGACTCTGAGATTGTAATTGGGCGGGAGACTAAGATTTATAAGACTAAGCTTTGGAACATCTGACCCCAGATCTCTTGAGAACTCGGGAGTTCCCCTTTTCTTTTCATTCTCCTTCTGTGGAGCTCCTTGGGAACTTTTGATTTGAGGGAAAGGCATTTGGGGTGGCACAGTGTCTCAGTGGTTAACACTGCGGCCTCACAGCACCAGGGACCCGGCTGTGATTCCAGACTGCAGTGATTGTCTGTGTGGAGTTTGCATGTTCTCTCTATGTCTGCGTTAACACCTCAGGTGCTCCAGTTTCCTCCTACATACCAAAGATATGAAGACTGGGTAGATTGACCATGCTAAATTGGCCACAGTGTCTAGGGAGGTGCACACGAGATGGATTAGCCATTGGAAATGCTGGGTTACAGGGATACTGGAGCAGGGCTGGGTCTAGGTGGGATGCCCTTCGGAGAGTCAGTGTGGGACTCAGTGGGCCGAATGTCGTCTTTCTGCACTGTAAGGGTTCAATGATATATCAGTGTGTAACCATTGATTGGTTAGCAAACTGATTCCAGGAAGTGAATGGGTATTGGTGTCCCCATCTGAGCGTAAATAACTACTTGTTGGACACTTCAGTGTCTTTGGGATAATTGAGGATTGAGTTCAACATCAGAGAAATCCCAAAAATAAATGAAAACAGAACAGACTTACCGTGAGCAATGCACAAACAGATAATGGTGAAAGCAAGAACCAACTTCATTGTCAAGCTTCGATGGGGTCTGTCAGAGACACAGATCAGTCACTTCTGTCTGTTATTGAGCTGCTGTTGTCTTCCTGATCACAGCTGTCCACTCCTCACTGCAGATACTCACTTGGTGTCTGCTTTATATTGAGACAGAACCATGACTCATGATGTTACACACATCTCAACTGACCTAATTATTATTCCTGTCAAATTACTTGTGAAGTAAATCACACGATTAGTCAATCTTCTGGAAGATTCCTCTGTGGTCACAGCCAATGGAAGTTGGACAGGACAGGATGCCATTGTATTGGAGGCATTTTGGAGAACGTTCTCCAGATAATTCCAGAGATGAAAGGTTTGTCCTCTGAGGCGATATTGAGCAGTTAAGGCCCAGGTTTACACGAGTTTGGAAGGACCTGAAGAAATCGAATTGAGGAACATAAGATGCAAAAGGAGACCGATAAAGTCAACGTGGAGCAGAGATTTTCCCTCGTGAGTCGATCTCGGTTATCAGTTTAAGGGAAAGTCACAGCAAATGTAAAACAGAGATCAGGAGGATTTATTTCTGTCAAACGGGTTGCGATTCTGTGGCATTCAGTACCCCAGAGTGCAATGAATGCTGGGACACTGAATAAATTTAAGGAGGAGATGGGCACATTTTTAATTAGTAACAGGTTAAAGGGCTTTGGAGACCAGGCAGAAAAGTGGTGTTGAAGTTGAGATGAGAACAGCCGTGATCGTATTGTATGGTGGACCAGGCTTGAGGGGCTGAATGGACTGCTCCTACTCCTATATCTTTTGGCCTTATGGACATTGAATGATACAGAAGAGAAATGAGATGTGGAACTGGACTGGATGGGGTTTCGATTGAGGGTTATGAGGAGAAGGTCAGGATCTTCCAACCCAGAGCGCATTCTGCTAGTCACTGTATTGACCAAACAGAATCGATTGGCCTGATTCAAATTTAAACAAAAGCTTTACAGTTAACTGCTCTCTGGTGAATTCTCCAGCACATCGCCATGACCAATCAGTGTATTTGTCACGAGCACCCTCTCCACATCTCGTCTAAATTGGTGTTCTCTTTGAGGCTTGGCTTTCTTGTGATTCTGTCCTGATGAGTACAAGACCAATATCTTTGAAAGCACATTTCTTTCCTCAGTAACGTATAGCTGAACGATTGATCGGATTTTGCTGCCTCAGTACAGGGACGCACATTCACAAAAACTGACTCAGATACAGTTTGTCAATCATACCTTGCTCAATGACCCTGTTCACGGTCAAATACCAATTTCCAGATTCCGTTAGTTAGATTCACAGTTGGTGAGCAATAATTGTGAAATTTTCAGATTCATTTTGAAGTAATAGTCTCAATAAGTATTGAACCCTTGATTCTGACAACACAGTTTTGGTCCCTGCACTGACAGAAGGATGTGAATGCATTAGAAGTAGCTCAGTGAAGGCTTACTCGACTCGTACCTGGAATGAGTGGGTCACCTTATGAGGATAGGCAAGGCAGGCTGGGTCTGTATCCTCTGGAGTTTACAGCCATAGAGTTGCAGACTCTTTGGTCCATCTTACCCTTGCTGACCGGATATCCCATGGTCCTGTAGTCCCATTTTCCAGCATTTGCCCCATCTCCCTCTCAATTCTTCATATTCATGGACCCATCCAGATGCCACTTAAATGTTGAAATGTTACCCACCTACAACACTTCCTCTGGCAGCTCGTTCCATACCTGCACCACCTTCAGCATGAAAGAGTTACCCATGGGGTCCCTTTTATATCTTTCCTCTCTCACTTTAAACCTATTCCCTCTGGTTTGGACTCCCCTGCCCTGGTATAAAGATCTTGGCCACTCACCCAATGCATGCCCCTCATGACCCCATGGAATGAGGTCAACCCCCTGCCTTCAATGCTCCAGGAGAAAAAGCCACAGCCAGTTCAGCCTCTCCCAACGGTCAGAAGTGAATCATTTCAAACAGGGATCTTGATCAGATGGGCCGAAGGGCTGAGAAGTGGCAGATGGAGTTTAATTTAGATCACTGTGAGGTGCTGCAAATTGGGAAAGAAACCTGAGCAGGACTTATAGACTTCATGGTAAGTTCTTGGGGAGTGTTGCTGAACAAAGAGACCTTGGAGTGCAGGTTCATAGCTCCTTGAAAATGGAGTTGCAGGTAGATAGGGTAGTGAAGAAGACATTTGGTATGCTTTCCTTTATTGTTCAGAGTATTGAGTACAGAGTTGGGAGGTCATGCTGCTGCTGTACAGGACATTGGTTTGGCCACTTTTGGAATATTGCGTGCAATTCTGGTCTCCGTCATATCGGAAGGATATTGTGAAACATGAAATGGTTCAGAAAAGATTTACAAGGATGTTGCCAGGGTTGGAGGACTTGAGCTACAGGGAGAAGTTGAATAGTCTGGGGCTGTTTTCCCTGGAGCATCAGAGGCTGAGGGGTGACCTTGCAGCGGTTTGTAAAATCATAAGGTGCATGGATAAATAGACAAAGTCTCTTCCTTGGTGTTGGGTAGTCCAGAACTCGAGGGCATAGGTTCAGAGTGAAATGGGAAGATATAAAATAGACCTGAGGGGCATCGTTTTCATGCAGAGGGTGGTATGTGGAATGAGCTGCCAGAGGAAGTGGTGGAGTCCAGTACGATTGCAACATTTAAAAGGCATCTGGATGGGTACGTGAATTGGGAGGGTTTGGAGGGATATGGGCCGGGTGCTGGCAGGTGGGATCAGATTGGGTTGGGATATCTGGTCGGCATGGACAAGTTGGACTGAAAGGTCTGTACATCTGTATGAACATATGACTCAATATAACATCCTGAGGGGACCTGACAGTGTGCGTGTAGAAAGGATGTTTCCTCTTGTGGGTGAATCTAGATCTCGGGGGTGACGGTTTGGAAATAAGTGAGCACCTGTTTGAAACCGAGATGGGAAAACATTTTTTCTCTCAGAGGGTGAGAGTCTTTGGAATTCCCTTCCTCAACAGGCAGTGGATGCAGAATCTTGCAGTATTTTTAAGGCAAAAATAGATTGATTCTTAATGACCAAGAGTGGGTGGGATTATTGGGGAAGGTGCAGGAATGTAGAGTTGATGTTAAAATCAGATCCGCTGTGATCTTCGTGGAAGGCAGAACAAACGTGAAGGGCCATGTGGCCTACATTTGTTCCTTCTATGGATGTTCTTCCTGATGTGCGATTCTCTGTCAGGAATGTGTTGATCTGCCAATCAGCTCTTGAATATCTCAGAGCCTGAATGGTAAATTCTCTATTAATTATTTGACACAAACATCCCACTTGGAATTTTTCATTGGCAATACCAGTGTTTATCACCCATTCCTAATTTGATGAAGGGCTGTTAAAAATCAACTACATTGTTGTGGGACTGTAAATGTGAGGTGTTGCATTTTGGTCAGACCAATCAGTGCAGGAGCTATGCACTTAATGATAGGGCCCTGCCAGTGTTGCTGAAAGAGAGACCTTGGGGTACAAGGTCATAGTTCATTGAAGTTGGAGTCGCAGGTAGACAGGGTGGTGAAGAAGGTGTTTGGTACGCTGGTCTTGAAAGGTCAGTGCATTGAGTATAGGAGTTGTGATGTCATACTCTGACAGTACAGGACATTGCTTTGGCCATTTTTATAATACTGCCATTAATCTAGTGTCCCTGCTTTCAGAAAGATGTCATTACACTTGAAAGGATGCAGAAGATACTCACAAGGATGTTGCCAGGGTTGGAGGCTTTGAGCTACAGGGAGAGGCTGAACAGGCTGGGGCTGCTTTCTTTGGAGCATCGGAGGCTGAGGGGTGACGTTAAAGTTTATAAAATCATGTGGGACATGAACTGGGTGAGGAGCCAAGATCTTTTTCCCAGGTTAGGTGATTCCAAAACCAAATGGCAAAGCTTTAAGGTGAGAGGGGAAAGATTTGAAAGGGACTCAAGGGGCAGCTTTACCGTGTGTGTGTGTAGAATGAGCTGCCAGAAGGGGGGTTGGAGGCTGGTGCAATTGGAGCATTTAAAAGGGTGGGTCCATGAAGAGGAAGGGTTTAGAGAGATATGGTCCCAATGCTGGGAAATGGGATTACATTAAATTAGGACATCTGGTCGGGATGGAAGAGTCGCAGCAAAGGATCTGTTTCCGTGCTGTCCAACTCCATGACTGTATGAATGGTGGTATGGTTCCAAGTCAGTGTGTTGAGTGTCTTGGAGTTGAGCTGATAGCTTATTGAATGCCAATTCTTTTGCTTTCCCTGACTGTCTCAGTCATGGGTTGGGAAGGTTTTCCACAGGACTCTTGCTTTGGTACTGCATTGCATCTTGTCCCAGTGCTGTTGCAGGCATTTTAGATGGGCTCATGACCATTGTAACATCCTGTGCCTTCAGTCATTCCTTGATGTCACATGGACTGAATCGAATTGGCTAATGGCTGATGTTCATGATGCTGGGAATCTCATGGGGGAGACCGAGATGGATCACCCACTTGGCACTTCTGGCTGAAGGTGTTACAGATGCTTCAGCCTCATCTTTTGGACGTGACTGGTTGGGATTCCCCAGGATGTTGGCTGGGTTGGAGCAGTTCAGTGATGAAGTGAGGCTGGCTAAGTTTGGGCTGTTTTCTTTGGAACAGGGAGGATTGAGGGGGGACCTGATAGAGGTGTATAAGAGTATGAGGGGCACGGACAGCCTGGATACAAAGCAACAGTTCCCCTTAATCACAGGGTCAATAACAGTGCGGGGGGGAGTTGGGGGGGGCTCATTTTAAGGTGAAAGGCAGGAGGGTTTGAGGGGATTTGAGGGTCACTATCACCCAGAGGGTGTTGGGGATCTGGAATGTATTACCTGAGAGGATACTCGATGTCATATCCTTTAAAAAGCACTTGGAGGAGTAGTTGAAATGTCAAGGCTCTGGGTCTAATGCAGGGAAGAGGGGCTGGTGTACACAGTGGTGTTCTACTGGGAAGGCTGATGCCAAGTCGAGTCATTGAGTCAGAGAAATATACACCTGCCAGCACCCGGCCCATATCCCTCCAAACCCTTCCTTTTCCTCCACCCCTTCAGATGTCTTTTAAATGTTGCCATTGTACTAGCCTCCACTACTTCCTCTGGCAGCTAATTCCACACACATACCACCCTCTGTGTGAAAACATCCCTCCGGTCTCTTTCATATCTTACCCCTTCCACCCTAAACCTATGCCCTCTAGGTCTGAACTCTCCCACCCCAGGGGGAGGCTATTTACCATATACACCTTAGCCATGTGCTTCATGATTTTACAAACCTCGACCAGCTCCCCCTTCAGCCTCTGACACTCCAGAGAAAATAGCCCTAGCCTATTCAACCTCTCCCTATAGCTCAAATACTCCAACTGTGGCACCATCCTTGTAAAACTTTTTTGAACTCTTGCAAGTTTCACAACATCCTTCCCTTAGGAAGGAGAGACCAGAATCGCACACAACATTCCAAAAGTGGCTCAAACACTGCCTGATGTAAAATACTCATTCACTCTCTTCCCCCATCTCCTGCAGTTCCACACGTGGGCTCTCTTGCTGATCTTGATGGAACGCAGTTCTCTCCCTCGTTACCCTTTTGTCCTTCATATATTCTTAAAATCCCTTTGGATTCTCGTTAAGCCTATTTGCCACAACTATTTCATGTCCTCCCCTTTGTGCTCTCCTGATTTCCCTCTTAAGTAAGCTCGTATTGCCTTTATACTCTTTTACAGATTGACTCAATCTCTGCTGTCTATCGCTGACACTTTTCCTTCCTTTTCTTAACCAAAACCACAATTTCTCTCATTCCCCCATTATTCCCTTCCCCTACCAGCCTTGCCTTTCACAGGAACATACTTCTCTGAACTCTCGTTATCGCACGTCTGAAAACTTTTCATTTTCAGCTGACCCTTTACCTGCGAACATCTGTCCCCACTCAACTTTTGAATGTTCTTGCCTAATACTGTCAATTGGCCTTCCTCCAATTTTGAACTTCAACTTTTAGATGTGGTCTCACCTTTTCCATCACTAATTTATTTTAAAACTAACAGATTTACAGTCACAGGCCCCTCAGTGCTCCCCCGCTGACACCTCAGTCACCTGCCCTGCCTTATTCCCCAAGAGAAGGTTTTGCAGCTTCTCTTGTAGGTACGTCTCAGTGCTGAATCTATGGCAGTCCCAGTCTATATTTGGAAAGATAAAATCCCTGACCCTATTATTCTTACAGATAACTGAGATCTCCTGAAAACTTTGCTTCACAAATTCCCCGCTGCTATTGGACTCTTCGCAAATATAATCCCAAGAAGGTCATCATCCCTTTCCGATTTCTCAGTTCCACCCAAATAACCTCCTTGGATGCATTTCCAGGAATATCCTCCCTCAATACAGCCATAATGCTATCTCTTATCCAAAACGCTACTCCTCCTCCTCTCTCATCCCTTTTCTATCCTTCCTACAGCATTTGTATCCTGGAACATTAAGGCGCCAGTCCTGTCTGTCCTGAGCCAGGTCTCTGTAATTGCTCTGATGCCCAGTACCATGTCCCTAACCATGCCCTTCGTTCATCTGCATTCCTGTTAGGCTTCTTGCATTGAAATAAATGCAGTTTAATTATCAATCCATCTGTTTTTTTTCCTGCTTGCCCTGACTGTTTCTATCACTCCTTTTCCCAACTGTATCAGTCTCAGATTGATCTCTTTCCCGCTATTTTCCTGGATCCTCCCCTAAATTATTAGATTCAACCTCCTGAGCAGCTCTTGCAAATCTCTCTGCTTGTATATTAGTCCTACATTACATTATGGAACAAAGCTTAATTAAATTATTACAAAGAAACTTACTCGAGAAACTTAAAGGGAAGATTGCCATGTGACATGTTCTACCATCTCAAAATTAACATGAGGCAAACACAAGTAACAGATCATTGACATGAATAAAAAACTCCCAAAATGCCTCAGATAGGAGATGTTGTCAATACAGGTTTCTTAGTGAAAGCCTTCCCCACGCCACAGCTCCCTTCAGGTGTTAGTGACGCTGTGGGACACCAAATCCCTTGTAAACCTCAAAAGGTTGTCAAATTATTCAGTTTTTGATGTCGTGAAGATGAGTCACATTAGACTCAATGCTAACGGTGTTTCTCTCTCCACACATGCTGCCAGACCTGCTGAGTTTCTGTAATGCTTATTTTGTTTGTTACAGTTTTGGATGATCTTATCTTGAAACTGTGGAGAGATTTCAATATTAATATGAACATTACACATCTATATCACTGGTGCATAAAACTCTTATCAATTCCTTACCACCATTTCTTCAGATTGTTTGTTCTTTTCTGTCCAGAATTCCAATTGATGTTTTAAAAAACCCGGATCCCTCCGAGGCCAATGGCAGGTCATTCTGTTATAATGTGTGTTTCATCAACATGAATTTGCTGTAACACGATTGAAGAATTGGGGACACTTTTGACAATGTGAACTTTTAAAATGTGTGTTGGCTGCAACATGATTGGCCCCAACACGTTAAGTGCTGTTCTGAAGCGTGATTTTACTGAAACATGGAGTTGCACATGAATGGAGTGCAAGTTTATAGCTCCTTGAAAGTGGAGTTGCAGGTAGATAGGATAGTGAAGAAGGCACTTGGTATGCTTTCCTTTATTGGTCACAGCATCAAGTGTAGGAGTTGGGAGGTCAGGTTGTGGCTGTACAGGACATTGGTTCGGCCACTTTAGGAATATTGTGTGCAATTCTGGTCTCCCTCCTATCGGAAGGATGTTGTGAATCTTGAAAGGGGTCAGAAAAGATTTACAGGGATGTTGTCAGGGTTATAATTTGGAGATGCCGGTGTTGGACTGGGGTGTACAAAGTTAAAAATCACACAACACCAGGTTATAGTCCAACAGGTTTAATTGGTAGCACACTAGCTTTCGGAGCGACGCTCCTTCATCAGGTGGTTGTCTTGAAACATGATGACTATGTCGATATGTGCAATCTTTTGGAGATCCTCTCCACTTTAAGCGGCGGTTAGTGGTGTCGATAGTAGTCATGAATCCCCTGATGAGGGAGCGTCGCTCCGAAAGCTAGTGTGCTACCAATTAAACCTGTTGGACTATAACCTGGTGTTGTGTGCTTTTTAACGTTGTCAGGGTTGGATGATTTGAGCTATGGGAGAGACTGAATAGACTGGGGCTGTTTTCCTGGAGCGTCAGTGGCTGAGGGGTAACCTTGTAGAGGTTTATAAAATCATGAGAGTCATGGATAGGATAAACAGGCAGGGTATTTTCCATTGGTGGAGGAGTTCAAACCAGAGGGCATAGGTTCAGGATGAGAGGGGAAAGATTTAAAAAGGGACTAAGGAGCAACTTTTTTTCTGCAGAGAGTGATGTGTGCATAGAATGAGCTGCCAGAGGAAGAGGTGGAGGCTGGAACAATTACAGCTTCTAAAAGGCATCTGGATGTGTACATCAATAGGAAGGGTTTAGAGGGATGAGGTTCAGGTGCTGGCAAATGGGACTAGATTAGGTTCAGATATCTCGTCAACATGGATGAGTTGGAGTGAAGGGTCTGATTCTGTGCTGTACATCTCTGTGACTAATGCAATCATCATGTTACAGAAGAACTGGTTGTGTTGGCATTATCAAATCAGGTAAAATGTGAAGTGTAGGAGGGCTACCACAGAGAAATACCAAACATACTCAAAACAAGGAGTTAATTTACTAATGTCACAACAAAGGGTTGCTCAACCAGTGGAAATCAACTTGCAATAGGCAGGGTTAAAGTAATTCTACACAGGTGTTCATTATTCGGTTGTGACTAATGGTGGACAATTAAATCTTAATTTGGGGGAGGTCAATCACTCCAACCTCATTACTGGAGGATCCCAACCCATCAGGTCCAAAAGATGAGGCTGAAGCATCTGTAACATCTTCAGCAGAAGTGCCAAGTGGGTGATCCATCTCGGTCTCTCCCATGAGATTCCCAGCATCATGAACATCAGCCATTAGCCAATTCGATTCAGTCCCTGTGACATCAAGGAATGACTGAAGGGGCACGATATTGCAATGATCATGAACCTACCTAAAATGCCTGCAACAGCACTGGGACAAGATGCAATGCAGTACCAAAGCAAGAGTGTTGCAGACAACCCTCCCCAACCATGACGTGGACGGTCAGGGGAAGCAAAAGAATCGGCACATAAGAAGCTCCCAGCCCAACTCCAACACACTGACTGGGAACCATATCCCATTCACACAGTCAGAGAGTTGGACAGCACGGAAAAGATCCTTTGGTGCAACTCTTCCATACGACAGGTATCATCATTTAATCGAATCCATTTGCCAGCATTTGGCCCATATCCCACGTTTACGGCTGTAATCATGTTTTGAAGGAGATAGGTTGATGTGTGTCACGACGTTGGTGTGTAAAAATGGTAATATGGAACACTGTTGCCTCACAGCACACGGACTCGGGTTCGATTTCCACCTCAGGCAACTGTCTGCGTGGAGTTAACGCATTCTTCCCGTGTCTGCGTGGGTTTCATCTGGGTACTCAGAATTCCTCACACAGTCCAAAACGTGCAGGTTGGGATGAATTGGAAAATGCTAAATGGTCCCATAGTGTCCAGGGATGTGCAGATTAGGGTGAATTGGCCATGCTAAATTGTCCACAATGCCCAGGGATGTGTAGGTTAGGTTGGATTGGCCATGCTCAATTGTCCATCGGGCCCAGGGGATATGTTGATTAAAGTAGATTGACCATAAATTGTCCTCTAGTGTCCAGGGATGTGTAAGTTAGGGTGAATTGGTCGTGATGAATTGTCCCATAGTGTTCAGGGATGTGCAGGTTATGGTGAATTGGCCATGCTAAATTGTCCATAGTGCCAGGAATGTGTAGGCTAGGGTGAATTGACCACGATAAATTGTCCCATATTGTCCAGGGATGTGAGATTAGGGTACAGTAGTAAAGGATTGGGTCTGGATGGCTTACTTTCGGAAGGTCGTTGTGGACATGTTGGGCTGAAGGGCCAGTTTTCACACTGTAGGGGTTCTATGGATTCTATGGGAACAGATTGGGGGTGAGAAGTATGTTATACCACCTTTCACACTTATTTTTATTAGATTATGAGGTGATGTTTCAGTTTTATTATCAGAGGGGTGTCAGCCTTACTTTGTAACAGATAGACCAAACCATGAGCAACATTTCCATGATGTAGTTCACCTCAGAGACAACAACCAGACAGCAGCAGCTGAAAAAAAAGCTGCAATCTGCAACTGCTCGAGCAGTGATGACAGATCCAGACACAATCACTGGGCGAGTTACAGAAGCTGACAGCTCCATGATGTTTGATGTGTCCTTCTTTATGATTCGGTGAAATTCATCGAAAAACATTTTCAACTGCATTTATATTTGCTGTTAATATCTCCATCATGTCATTTGATGTCACAGGTTCATGATTGAGATTGGAGTTGTTCACACTGTCATGTTGGACCTCAACAGGAGCAGAATTGGCCCATCGAGTCTGCTTCCCATTGGATCATGGGGTGATATGGTTCTCAACTCCATTCTGTGCCTTCTCCCCCTAACCTATGGTCCCCCTCACTAATGGAGAACCTATCTGTCACTATTTTAAATACACTCAGTGACGTGGCCTCATAGCCTTCTGCAGCAGTGAGTTGCACAGAGACACCACTCTCTGTCTGAAGAAATTCTTCCTCATCTCAGTTCGAAAGGGTCACCCTTCACTCGGGTCCTAGGTCTTCTCTCTCTGGGGGAAATATCTCCCACGTCCATTTTATCCAGGCCTGTCAGAATTCTGTAAGTTTCAATGAGATCATCACCATCCTTCTAAACTCCATCGAGAATAGATCCAGATTCCCCAGTTGCTCCAAGAATGATAATTGAGTTTTAGCCATTAAAAACTCCAAAGGGATTTCATAAATACATGAAGTACAAAAGTGTAACTAGGGAGAGAATAGGGTCTCTGAAAGTTCAGCAAGGCACAGTCTGTGTGGAGCCACAGGAGATGAGGGGAGGGACTAAGTGAGTATTTTGCATCAGTGTTTACTGTGGAGAATGACATGGAAGACAAAAATGTGGTGTTTTGTTGAACAATGTCCACATTACAGAGGAGAAGGTGCTGGATGGGTTGAAAAGCATAAAAGTGGATAAATCCCAGGCCCTGAAAACTGTGTAGGAAGCTCAGGAAGTGATTGCTGGGCCCCTTGCTGAGATATTTGCAGATGACGCCAAAATGGGAGGTGCAGCGGACAGCGAAGAAGGTCACCTCAGATCAATGGGATCTTGATCAATTGGGCCAATGGCCGAGGAGTGGCAGATGGAGTTTAATTTAGATAAATGTGAGGTGCTGCATTTTTGGAAAGCAAACCTTAGTAGGACTGAAACACTTAATGGTAAAGGTCCTGGGGAGTATTGCTGAACAAAGAGATCTTGGAGTGCAGGTTCATAGCTCCTTGAAAGTAAAATCACCAGTAGTTACGCTGTGAAGAAAACGTTTGGTATGCTTTCCTTTATTGGTCAGAGATTTGAGTATAGGATTTAGGATGTCATGTTGCAGTGTACAGAACATTGGTTCGGCAACTTTTGGAATACTGTATGCAATTCTGTTGGCCTTCTGTCTGAAGGATGTTGTGAATTTGAAAGGGTTCAGAAACGATTTACAAGGCTGTTGCCAGGATTGGAGGATTTCAGCTACAGGGAGAGGCTGAGTAAGCTGAGGCTGATTTCCCTGGAGCATCGGAGGCTGAGGGATGACAATATAGAGGTTTATAAAATCAAGAGGCATGGATAGGATAAATAGACAATATTTTCCTGGGGTGGGGCGAACCAGACCTAGAGGGCAAAGGTTCAGGTTGAGAGGGTAAGATAAATAAGGGACCTAAGGGGTACCTTTTTCACCCAGAGGGAATTGAACTGCCAGAGGAAAGTGGTAGAGGCTGGGTACAATTTCTGTACTTAAAAGGCATCTGGATGGGTATATGGACAAAGTGCTGGCAAATGGGACCAGGTTAGGTTGGGATATTGGGTCGGCATGGACAAGTTGTAGGATCTGTTTCTGTGCTGTACATCTCCATGACTATGATTCTGAAAAAGCTGCTCTGTCTACAACTTTCTGACATTTGCAGGAAATGCTCTTTATCTCAGCCTCACTTATTATTGCAACCTACAATTTTAGCGATGATTTGGGCAGTAATGAAGGAACATATACCTCAGCGATAGCATGAAACTAATTGCAGTTGTGCAACATTTGATATAATTTACAGCACTTCAGAGCTCCCAATGAGAAAGAATGCCTGAAATGTGAGCAGGAGGTGAACGCAAACAAAACGGAGCTCTCTCATTACTGAATAATCTACTTCGAAACAACTTCGATATTTTGGTATTTGAATGCGAGTCACTGTTTCTGTGTAACTGCAGGAACAGGAATGGGCATTTACCCTTTGATCCTGCTCTCTCTCTGCACATTCATGGCCATTGAAACAGTTACAAAGCCTGGAGAATGAGGCTGGGGAAATAATAGTGGGGAACATAGAGGATGTAGGGCAGTGTAGCACAAGAACAGGCCTTCGGC
>NC_083438.1:27611362-27708140 GCF_020745735.1 Hemiscyllium ocellatum
CTGACCTGCTGGTGCTTTAACCAGCAACACATTTTCAGCTCTGATCTCCAGCATCTGCAGACCTCACTTTTTATTCAAACTAACATCCCAATCACACAGAGCCCTGCCCAGGAGCAGACTGACAGACGTTGCAAGTTGACAGAGATAGCAGGGTTGGATTCCACAAACCCTCAGTGGAATGGTTTGGAGGTGCCCGTGTGGGACTGGGGTGGGAAAGTTAAAACTTCACACAACACCAGGTTATAGTCCACAGGTTTATTTGGAAGCGCTAGCTTTGAACGTGTCTGCGTGGGTTCCTCCCGGTGATTTGTATAGTGATTTGTATCTGCCCCTTCTGGTTGTCAGTTCCAGTGTGTTGGGGTGGTTGCTTTCGTAGTTTAGGACAGCAGACAAAGGCAGAATGACGGTCATCTGGACAAAGCAGAGTACATCCAAAAAGCACAACAACTACTTGCAGATACCAACACCTACCAAAAGAGGGAGTTTGACCCCACCCCACAGCTCACAATAGGATAAACAACACACTGAGGAACCTACAAAAAAAAACAGACAGAAAACCAGGTATGACCTACAGAGAATGAAACCTGAAAGCAACAACACCCCAGATTCTATGGACGACCTAAAGTGCACAACCAGATATCCCACTCAGACCCATAGTATCACCACCAGGAACACCATCACACAAACTGGCTAAAGAACTACAGCAGAAACTGAAACACCTGGTCAACGGATCCAGACCCTCTATACAGTCAACACAGGAATTCTTGGACATCATCAGAAATATACACATAGACAAGGAAGAAACTATGGTCTCATTCGATGCAACGGCACTGTTCACCTCTATCGACAAAACCCTAGCCAGAGAAACAATAGCCAACTGCTGGACATACAGAACAGACAACAGGACATTGAACCTATCAACAAAGGCACATACTTAAACTACTGGACCTGTGCCTCACAACACACTTCACATTCAACAACCAAATATAAGAACAAATCAACGGTACACCCATGGGCTCACCATCTCTGGACTCATAGCAGAAGCTGTAATGCAAAGATTAGAACAAACAGTCTTACCGCAAATTCAACCAAACTCTGGGTCAGATATGTGGATGACACCTTGTAATCATTAAAAACACAGATATAGAGAACACACACCGGAATTCGATTCACTAGAGAGGAAGAAAAGGACAACCAACTAGCATTCCTAGACGTGATGGCACAGAGAACACCGAATGGAGAATTCACCACAAAGGTATACAGGAAAGCCACACACACAGATCAAGTCTGAAACTACGAAAGTAACCACCCCAACACACACAAAAGAAGTTGCATCAAGACACTGTTCAAAAGGGGCCACAACACACTGCAGTACACCAGAACTGCAAAAAGAGGAAGAAGAACACCTCTACAATGTATTCGCCAAAAACGGATACCCCGCAATTTCATCAACAGATGCTCTAGGGGAAAGACCACGGAATGAGGACATGCCACAACCCAAAGGACTAGCCACACTAACATACATCAAAAACATTTCTGAACTGACAGCCAGACTACTGCGACCACTAAGACTCAAACAGCACACAAACCAACAGCCACTCTCAGACAACAACTCACCAGGATGAAGGATCCGATACCCACATGAGCAAAACCCCATGTAGTGTACAAAATCCATGCAAGGACTGCACAAAACACTACATAGGACAAACAGAAGACAGCTAACGATCCGCATCCATGAACAGCAGCTAGCACGAAACAACATGACCAACTATCCTTAGTAGCCACACACTCAGATGACAGGGAACATGAATTCGACTGGGACAACACTACTCTTATAGGACAAGCCAAACAGAGAACAGCAGGGAATTCCTAGAGACATGGCACTCATCCACAGATTCAATCAATACGCACATCGACCTGGACCAATATACCGGCCACTGCAGCGGACAGCTGGAACTGACACCAGAAGGGGCAGATGCAAATCACTATAAATGCCGGAGGAAACATCACAGAAGCGCTTCATAGGAGGCTCCCAAGCACTGAGGATGTCACCTAGACAGGGGACGAAACATTTGCAACACAAATTCCCAGCTCAGCGAACAGAACCACAACATGTGTGGGCGGCACGGTGGCAAAGTGGTTAGCACTGTTGCCTCACAGCGCCTGTAGACCCGGGTTCAATTCCCGACTCAGGCGACTGACTGTGTGGAGTTTGCACGTTCTCCCGTGTCTGCGTGGGTTTCCTCCGGGGCTCGGTTTCCTCCCACAGTCCAAAGATGTGCGGGTCAGGTGAATTGGCCAAGTAAATTGCCCGTAGTGTTAGGTAGGGGTAAATGTCGGGGTATGGGTGGGTTGCGCTTCGGCGGGTCGGTGTGGACTTGTTGGGCGAAGGGCCTGTTTCCACACTGTAAGTCAAATCTAAAAAAAACATGTCTCTTAAATGTTGCAATTGTACCAGCCTCCACCACATCCTCTGTAGGTCATTCCATAATGCACCACTCTCTGCGTGAAAAAGTTGCCCTGTAGGTCTTTTATATCTTTCCCCTCTCACCCTAAACCTATGCCCTCTAGTTCTGGACTCCCCGATCCCAGGGAAAAGACTTTGTCTATTTACCCGATTCATGCCCCTCATAATTTTATAAACCTCTGTAAGGTCACCCTCAGCCTCCGATGCTCCAGGGAAAACAGCCCCAGCCTATTCAACCTTTCCCTGTAGCTCAAATCCTCCGACTGATACCATCCTTGTAAATCTTTTCTGAACCCTTTCAAGTTTCACACATCTTTCCGATAGGAAGGAGACCAGAATTGCACGCAATATTCCAACAGTGACCTAACCAATGTCCTGTACAGCTGCAACATAACCTCCCAACTCCTGTACTTAATACTCTGACCAATGAAGGAAAGCATACCAAACGCCTTCTTCACTATCCTATCTACCTGCGACTCCACTTTCAAGGAGCTATGAACCCTCACTCCAAGGTCTCTTTGTTCAGCAACACTCCCTAAGACCTGACCATTAAGTGTATAAGTCCTGCTAAATTTGGTTTCCCAAAATGCAGCACCTTGCATTTATCTGAATTAAACTCTTTCTGCCACTTCTCAGCCCATTGGCCCATCTGGTCCAGATCCTGTTGTAGTCTGAGGTAACCTCTTCGCTGTCCACTACACTCCAATTTTGGTGTCATCTGCAAACCTACTAACTGTAACTCTTCTGCTCACATCCAAATCATTTATGTAAATGACAAAAAGTAGAGGACCCAGCATGATCCTTGTGGCACTCCAATGATCACCAGGTCTCCAGTCTGAAAAACAACCCTCCATTACCATCTCTGTCTTCTTCTTTGAGCCAGTTCTGTATCCAAATGGCTAGTTCTCCCTGTATTCCATGAGATCTAACCTTGCTAATCAGTCTCCCATGAGGAATCTTACTGAAGTCCATGTGGATCACATCTACTGCTCTGCCCTCATCAATTTTCTTTGTTACTTCTTCAAAAACTCAATCAAGTTTGTGAGACATGATTTCCCACGCACAAAGCCATGTTGACTATCCCGAATCAGTCCTTGCCTTTCCAAATGCATGTACATCCTGTCCCTCAGGATTCCCTCCAACAACTTGCCCACCACCGAGTTCAGGCTCACTGGTCTATAGTTCCCTGGCTTGTCCTAACCACCCTTCTTAAACAGTGGCACCATGTTTGCCCACGTCCAGTCTTCCGGCACCTCACCTGTGACTATTGATGATACAAATATCTCAGTAAGAGGCCAGCAATCACTTCTCTAGCTTCCCACAGAGTTCTCGGGTACACCTGATCAGGTCCTGGGGATTTATCCAACTTTAACCGTTTCAAGACATCCAGCACTTCCTCCTCTGTAATCTGGATATTTTGCAAGATGTCACCATCTATTCCCTACAGTCTATATCTTCCATATCCTTGTCCACAGTAAATACTGATGCAAAATATTCATTTCGTATCTCCCCCATTTTCTGTGCTCCCACACAAAGGCCACCTTGCTGATCTTTGAGGGGCCCTATTCTCTCCCTAGTTACCCTTTTGTCTTTAATATATTTGTAAAAACCCTTTGGATTCTCCTTGATTCTATTTGCCAAAGCTATCTCATGTCCCTTTTTGCCCTCCTGATTTCCCTCTTAAGTATACTCCTACTTCCTTTATACTCTTCTAAGGATTCACTCGATCTATCCTGCCTGTACCTGACATATGTTCTTTCTTTTTTCTTAACTAAACCCTCAATTTCTTTAGTCATCCAGCATTCCCTATACCTACCAGCCTTCCCTTTTACCCTGACAGGAATGTACTTTCTCTGGATTCTTGTTATCTCATTTCTGAAGGCTTCCCATTTCCAGCCGGCCCTTTCCCTGCGAACATCTGCCCCCAGTCAGCTTTTGAAGTTCTTCGCCTAATATCATCAAAATTGGCCTTTCTCCAATTTAGAACTTCAACTTTTAGATCTGGTCTATCCTTTTCCATCACGATTTTAAAACGAATAGAATTATGGTCGCTGTCCCCAAAGTGCTCCCCCACCGACACTCAGTCACCTGCCCTGCCTTATTTCCCAAGAGTAGGTCACGTTTTGCACCTTCCCTAGTAGGTACATCCACATACTGAATCAGAAAATTGTCTTGTACGCTCTTCAGAAATTCCTCTCCATCTAAACCTTTTAACACTATGGCAGCCCCAGTCGATGTTTGGAAAGTTAAAATCCCCTACCATAACTACCCTATTATTCTTACAGATAGCTGAGATCTCCTTACAAGTTAGTTTCTAAATTTCCCTCTAACTATTATGGGGTCTATAATACAATCCCAATAAGGTGGTCATCCCTTTCTTATTTCTCAGTTCCACCCAATGTGTAGTGCAGAGGGGTCACCTGTCGTGTGACATGAACCCCAGGTCCCAGTTGAGGACATCCCTGTGGAAACAGATCTTTTGGTCCAACCCGTCCATCCCGACCAGATATCCCAACCCAATCTAGTCCCACCTGCCAGCACCCGGCCCATATCCCTCCAAATCCTTCCTATTTATAAATCCATCCAGGTGCCTTTTAAATGTTGTAATTGTACCAGCCTGCACCACTTCCTCTGGCAGCTCATTCCACACACGAACCACCCTCTGTGGGAAAAGGTTGCCCCTTAGGTCTCTTTTATACCTTTCCGTCTCACCTAAACCTATGCCCTCTAGTTCTGGAAACCCACACCCCAGGAAAAGACTTTGTCTATTTTTCCTATCCATGCCCATCATGATTTTATAAATCTCTATAAGGTCACCCCTCAGCCTCCGATGCTCCAGGGAAAACAGCCCCAGCCTATTCAACCTTTCCCTATAGCTCAAATCCTTCGACACTGGCACCATCCTTGTAAATCTTTTCTGAACCCTTTCAAGTTTCACAACATCTTTCCGATAGGAAGGAAACCAGGATTGCATGCAATATTCCAACAGTGGCCTAACGAATGTCTTGTACAGCCGTAACATGACCTCCCAACTCCTGTACTCAATATTCTGACCAAGAAAGGAAAGCATAACAAACGCCTTCTTCACTATCCTATCTACCTGCGAGTCCACTTTCAGGGAGCTATAAATCTGCACTCCAAGGTCTCTTTGTTCAGCACCACTCCCTAAGACCTTACCATTAAGCGTATAAGTCCTGCTAAAATTTGCTTTCCCAAATGCAGCACCTTACATTTATCTAAATTAAACTCCATCTGCCACTCCTCAGCCCATTGGCTCATCTGGTCCAGATCCCGTTGTAATCTGAGGTAACCTTCTTCGCTGTCCAATTTTTGTAAGATCTGCAAACTTACTAACTATACCTCTGCAGCTTTCATCCAAATCATTTACATAAATGATGAAAAGTAGTGGACCCAGCACTGATCCTTGTAGCACTCCAATGATCACCAGGTCTTCAATCTGAAAACCAACCCTCCATTACCACCTTCTGTCTTCTACCTTTGAGCCAGTTCTGTATCCAAATGGTTCGTTCTCTCTGTTTTCCATGAGATCTAACCTTGCTAACCAGCCTCTCATAGGGAACCTTGTTCGAATGCCTTACTGAAGTCTATATAGATCACATCTTCTGCTCTGCCCTCATCAATTTTCTTTGTTACTTCTTCAAAAACCTCAGTCAAGTTTGTGAGACATGATTTCCCACACACAAAGCCCTGTTGACTGTCCCTAATCAGTCCTTGCCTTTCCAAATACATGTACATCCTGTCCCTCACGATTCCCTGCAACAACTTGCCCACCACCGAAGTCAGGCTCACTGGTCTGTAGCTCCCTGGGCTTGACCTTAGCACTCTTCTCAAACAACGGCACCATGTTAGCCAAGCTCCAGTTTTTGACACCTTACCTGTGACTATCGATGATACAGATATCTCAGCAAGAGGCCCAGCAATCACTTCTCTAACTTCCCACAGAGTTCGAGGGTACACCTGATCAGGTCCTGGGAATGTATCCACTTTTATGCATTTCACGACAGCCAGCATTTCCTATTCTTTAATATGGACATTTTTCAAGATGTCACCATCTATTTCCCTGCATTCTATGTCTTCCATGTCCTTTTCCACAGTAAACACTGATGCAAAATGCTTATTTTGTATCTCCACCATCTCCTTCAGCTCCATACAAATGTTGCCCTGCTGATCTTTGAGGGGCCCTATTGTCTCCTTAGTTACCCTTTTTTCCTTAATGTATTTGTAAAAGCCCTTTGGATTCTCCTTAACTCTATCTTGTCCCATTTTTGCCCTCCTGATTTCCCTCTTAAGTATACTCCGACTGCCTTTATACTCTTCTAAGGATTCACTCGATCTTCCTGTCCAAGCCTGACATATGGTTCCTTCTTTTTCTTTACCAACCCCACAATCTCTTTCATCATTCAGCATTAGTCATCCAGTCATTCAGTTATTCAACTCCAACTTCAAACACCAGGAGGCGCAGGGTTAAGGTGAGAGGGGGAACGTTTAAAGCAGATGTGCGAGGAAAGTTTTATTCCATAGAGGGTGGGAGGTGCCTGGAACGCATTGCCAGGGGAGATGGGAGGAGATACAGTCACAGAGTTTAAGGGACATTTGGACAGACACGTGAACAGGCAGGGAATAGAGGGATACGGACCATGTGCAGGCAGAGGGGATTAGTTTAGAATGGCATCACGGTCAGCACAGACATGGTGGGCCGAAGGGCCTGTTCTTGTGCTACACTGCCCTACATCCTCTATGTTCCCCACTATTATTTCCCCAGCCTCATTCTCGAGGGCTTTGTAACTGTTTCAATGGCCATGAATGTGCAGAGAGAGGGAGCAGGATCAAAGGGTTAAATGGCCCATTCCTGTTCCTGCAGTTACACAGAAACAGTGACTCGCATTCAAATACCAAAATATAGAAGTTGTTTCGAAGTAGATTATTCAGTAATGAGAGAGCTCCATTTGTGTTTGCGTTCACCTCCTGCTCACATTTCAGGCATTCTTTCTCCCATTGGGAGCTCTGAAGTGCTGTAAATTATATCAAATGTTGCACAACTGCAATTAGTTTCATTGCTCCCGCCTTGAGGTATTAGCTGCCCAAATTGGAGGTAAAATTACAGGTTGCAGTAATAAGTGTGAGGCTCAGAGAAACAGCAATTCCTGCAAATGCCTGACATTTGTAGACGGAGCAGCTTTTCAAGAGTCAGAGTCACAGACGTGCAGCACGGAAACAGACCCTTCGCTCCAACACGTCCATGCTGACCAGATATCCCAACCTAATCTAGTCCCATTTGCCACCACTTGGTCCTTATCCCTCCAAACCCTTCCTATTCATAGACCCTTCCAGATGCCCTTTAAATGTTGTCATTGTGCCAGCCTCCACCATTTCCTCTGGCAGCTCATTCCATGTACGCACCACTGTGTGTGGAAAAGTTGCCCCTTAGGTTCCTTATATAACTTACCCCTCTCACCCTAAATCTATGCCCTCTAGGTCTGGACTCCCCCAACCCTATGAAAAAGACTTTGTCTATTTATCCTGTCCATGCCACTCATGATTTTATAAACCTCTAGGAGGTCACCCCTCAGCCTTTGATGCTCCAGGGAAAACAGCCCCAGTCTATTCAGCGTCTCCCTATAGCTCAGATCCTTCAACCCTGGCAACATCCTTGGAAGTCTGTTCTGAACCCTTTCAAGTTTCACAACATCCTTCAGACAAGAAGGTGACCAGAAATGCCCGCAATATTCCAAAAGTGGCCGCACCAATGTCCTGTACAGCTGCAACATGACATCCCAAATCGTGTACTCAGTGTACTGACCAATAAAGGAAAGCGTACCAAACACTTTCTTCACTATGTAATGACCTGTGATTTTACTTTGAAGGAACTATGACCTACAGTCCAAGGTCACTTTGTTCAGCAACATTCCCCAGGACCTTACCATTAAGTCTATTAAGTCCTGCTCAGATTTGTTTCTCCAAAATGCAGCACCAAACATTTACCTAAATTAAACTGCATTTGCCACTCCTCAGCCCATTGGCCCACTGATCAAGATCCCATTGTATCCTGAGGTTGAAGATCTACGACCCCTCTTGGTTCGAGATCAGCCAAAAGAATCAACGAATGTGGTCTGTTGAAAAAGCAAGGGCCATTAGTTGATTGAATTAAGGCCCCTTGACACAATTCTATCCAGCAACACAGAGGTTAAAGCTTCTGTGTTCTGTGGTGAAGTTGTGCAATTCCGTTTGAAATTACCATTATTTATATGTTTCTAAAGAGGTAGTACAGCCTCATTACAAGAAAGACCAATACAATAAGGTGATATGATTTACAACAAGTTAATTCATTGATATTTCCCAGCAAAGGGTTCTTAATTAGATGAAAATTGTAACACTGTGACATGATTGACAACATGCTAATCCAATGGTATTCCTTGGAAAAGAAATCTTATTCACGTAAATTGTTACGCCATGAATTAGTTCAAGGTTAGTTCAAATGGTCAATTAATGTGTCAGTATTCACTTTATGAAAATTCTATTGTCCTCTTAACTTTGAATTTCAGCTTAATTCTGCAAATCAGCAGTCCAGGTTCACAGGGTACAATCACTATTCTCAGCCATTTTATAGTTTTCTTCTTAAATTGAAAAATCATTTGGTGGTTAATAAAAATCTACATATACCTGTTGCCTAAATTCAAATTTTAGATCCTCATTTCCCTCTTTGGCTCTCCCCCCCCCCCCCCCCCCTTCTATGACCACACCATAAAGGCATGGATCAAATTATTCCAATTTGATGGCAGCAAAAGACTGCCGTGCTTCCTCTTCATCCGAAGGGGAACCAAGGGCAGGCAACAGTGTTTCCTCATCTTCATCTCAGTGGAGAAGAAGCATTTTCTGGGTGGAACCGATACGGTCAATAGAAGGAAATATTTTAAGCAATAATACTGAACTATAGCAATACCAACAAAAAGATCAATTAAAACAACAGCACCATCCATAGCCATATTAATTAGCCAGTTGTACCATGAGCCAAAACCCCAATCTCCCCATCCCGCACCTTCACTCATTTGGTTGACAAAAGTGCGAACATTATCAATATGTTCAGTAATGTTTTCGATAAGATCAGTGACCCCCCCCCGCCACTTAATGTATTTTTCTTTAACTATAGAGCAACTCCATCTTCCTTCACAAGTATGTAATCGGTTTTGTCGGGTAATAGACGCAATTCTGAAAGCACGTCTCTGATTTCTGTTTAGTCAGAACTCATCTAATTTCCAAAAACTGTGAGTCTGCAAATGAAATAATTACGATTTGGATGACTAATAATTCCTGAAGACCCTCCTAATGAAAGAACGCTCAGAGCTGCATATGCCAATGAGTGAGTTTTGTTTCTTGATATAGCCTTTGGATTCTTCCATTCTGTACAGAAGGCAGGAGAAACTGAACATTTAAAAGGGGAATTATGATTTTGTTGCAGGTAATTGGACAGGGAACAAGAGTTGGAAGGAGTGTTCCGACAGCTACGGCACGAGGAGTACTTGCTTCATTTAGGACAAGGTAGTTAGATACTTTATTATAATTGAAAAAACTCCTGGTTTAGTGCAGAGACTAGAGGGCCCTTCCCAGTAAGAAGCGGGTCTATCTTTGTAAATTCCTGGGGTATGGGGATAATCCATGATTATATAATTTGAGCCTGGGTGCTGAGGGTGAAAATCATCTCATCGGATAAGGTGAGTTTCCTGATAAGAAACATGGTCGATATCCCAAAACGGTTCTACCCATCCATCAATTGGGAAAATATTCGTGCTGCTAGGGGTATCATAATAAAGGTGGGCGTTATTACCCTCTCCACATAGAGTTTAAATTCCACTCGTAATAGGGATACATTTTTCGTTCAGGCATACACATGGGATGCAAAGTCCTTCAGAAAAGCAGTGGCGACTAATACAGTTAATCATAGCACAGGGAAAAAAAATTTAGGCACTCTTACATAAGTGCACCCACATTCCTTCCCCTTGCAGCAATTTGGACAGGATATTGCAGATTTATTGCAGGAAGTCCTTAAACAAGTAGCAGGTGGGGATAGGTAATAACTAAAAAGATATTACGTGCTGGAAATACTTTAGCACTATTCCATACCCCCATGTTAGGATTTGGAAGAATAAAAGGGGTCAGGGAGTCTCTTGCTGAAATAAGAGTCTCTTACTTCATCCACTCCAAAACTTTTATTCTGGGTTTCAAGAAATGTCCCCCCCTTTGTCTCTATTACGACGTGATCTATCTGAAAGGGGACAAGGCTTACCAGGAATGCCCATATTACAAATGTAATCAAACTGGCAAACAACACCTTTACAGGGTAAAGACCATTTAGACCTGTTCTGTAAATGAACCGTTCATCTTTTTGATGCAGTTGACCACCGCAAAAGTCATTCTTGGCAACATTCAGTCTTTCGGCACACAAGGACATCTTCCTGGCATAGTTGGTACACAGTCTCTGTTTGTGCAGGGAATCTGTCCCTTCTTGTGCACAATGCTGGCAATGACGAGGCCACACAGCAGGTCAAGTCGATCTTTATCATCTCCCCCCCTTGCAAGCTTGGAGATTGCGAAGTGTCCATTGTAAGAAAGGATAAACCATTTCTTCCTTGTATATAAGTATATACAATATGCATATAATCGATTAAAATAGGCAGCAGCGAAAAAAACCCACCAACTAAACCACCATCTTCTGGCTTGAGAATCACGGGAGTACCTAATTTGAGGCCATAATTTGTGCTCTTCAGCCCTAAGGGCAATTTTGAAACAAATAATTCTCAAATTAATCAAACTCAAATAGCCACTGGAGTAAATATATTGCCCATACTGGCAAAATGCTCGTACATTTTAAACTATGCACTAGAGATTCCCTTCTTATTTTATATGGAAAAGCCCAGGCATGGGTGAATTAAGCAAACCTATCTTTATAAATCCAGCTTTGCTGGGATGTATTACTCTTTGAAACTTTCCTACTAAAAACATTGATATTGTCTAAAATTTAGATTAGTTCTGCAATATATTGTATTCTCTCTTTTTAAAAAAATCAATCATTAACCTTGTGCCCAATTAAATGGCCTGATCTACAGCTTTAGTTCACAGTAATTCGAATTAATTGTAGAAATCTGATGATGAGGTTGAGCAGAAAAGTTGGTCGGAGGACAATGCTGTCCCCAAATTATGGTCACATGACACAAAGCTTTCAAACCACACTGAATTTGTTTGAATATTGAGCCCACTGCAGAAGATAGATATTGGTACAGTCTTAAACTTATAAATCATCACTGTTCGGTATTAAATACCTAAGTGAAGATAATAGCTCAGCCAGACACTCCTTCTTAGATCTAACAGCCCAATCCAAAAATAAATCAAATCAACCACCTGGTATTCTTATAACGTCCATATACAAAGCAAAGATATTTGGGCTGAGGTCGATGTATGAAATCAACAACTTGATAATTCAGTCAGTAGTAGATTGTAGTATAAAGTACCTGTAGTTATTTCAGAAATGGAAATTTACAAATTACTTCCAAATTTCAAAACAATATTGAAAACAATCCAAACACTAAACCCATATGATTACAACCAGTATGCAATAGAGAAACCAACCTCGACATTGTGAATTGGCACTGAACAGACAGTATCATTCCCCCGTGATGTTTGAACCTTACCCAAGTCTGGCATACGCATCCTTATCCTGTGTCTAATTGGGTTTTGCTGGGGACCCAATGGGATCAGAAGTTTGGGGTGTAAGGCTGCCTGCTTGGCAGCTGCACATATTTGCCTATTACATTAGAAACAGTATCAGTTTCATCCACATGAGCCAAACATCTAGATAATCTTCAAATTGATTGAACAAAATAGCATTACGATAACACTGCCCCCTTGGGGGTTAAAAATCTCCAGTGTTCCCACATGGCTGAAAAATCGTGGATCATATTAAAAGCACAATGAAGGGTCAGTGTGTATTAGTAGATTTTCCTTTTGATAGGATGAAAGCATGTTGATTTCCAACATCAGCTCCGAGGTATCATGAAAGGCACATTACTCCCCATTGGCCACACTTCAACAGTTAAAGCAAGGATCAGGCATTTCCTGTGAAAAACTGGTGATTTGTCCTCTGCCTCTTGCTTGCGGTAGAGGATGACTGGAATTAGGAGGTTTACCCCAAATGTCATCGGAACTTTGAGGGTTAATTCTCATGAAAACTTCCTTGGTTCCCCCATGGGGCCTTTCTAGGGCAATGAAAGGTCCAAAGGAGGGGACTGCCTCAAGTTCGGCAGGTTGGAGTCCGGCAGTCACGAGCCCAGTGATATAGGCTGTTACAATTAAACTAGGCCAGGGACTGACACCTGGTGGTGGGAGGGAGTCCCTCTGCCATACCTACAATTGCAGCCTTGAATGGGTGCAGATCCACTATGACGCCTGGGTAGTTGTTGAGGTGCCTCCTCTTGAACTACAAATTCTGATTTTACACAGGTTGGAGGTCTGTCTTCACTCTGCTGATTCCACAAGGCCATAATATAATGATGGAGTTGATTAGGGGTGTCTTCCACCCAGTCTAGATTGTTTGTTTTGACTGCTGTGACTACAGAAGGTGGCAGGCAGTTTCATAGCATAGATGGGCGGCACGGTGGCATAGTGGTTAGCACAGCACCAGAGACCTGGGTTCAATTCCCAACTCAGGCAACTGGCTGTGTGGAGTTTGCACATTCTCCCCGTGTCTGCGTGTGTTTCCTCCGGGTGCTCCGGTTTCCTCCCACAGTCCAAGAATGTGCAGATTAGGTGAATTGACCATGCTAAATTGCCCATAGAGTTAGGTGAAGGGGTAAATGTAGGGGAATGGGTCTGGGTAGGTTGCTCTTCAGAGGGTCGGTGTGGACTTGTTTCCACAATGTTCGTAATCTAATCTAATCTAATCTGAGCATTAATAGCATTTAAATTCCAAGCCCAATTGCCAAATAGGACTCCTAACATTCTCTAAAATGTTCCAAAAAGTCCTCAGCAGACTCCTTATTTTTGGGGCAAAGTTCAAGGATACAAGTAAAGTCAATAGGCTTTGCCAGTATAACAGATGCAGCAGTAAGAATATTATCTTGTTGCTGTTGTTCCTGGACTACAGCATGAGCGAAAGCAGTAAAGTTATTGAGAATTATGTGAAACAGCTGTACATTCCAAAGACTGGTCAACCTGTAAGGAAGAGTTTGAAATGGGAGTTGCAAAAAAAGAACACCACTCATCTAAATCCGAATTATCATTGTCTTCCTCATTAAAACTAAAGCCAACCATCGAACTGTGCAGTTCTGTTTGTTTACCAGTCACTTGTGACTTTTCCTTTTCCTTCTGTTGTTGTTTTGTTCCAGCACATTCACTTTTCAGAACTTCAACAGATTTCATAGCACCATTTGCAGTTAATTCAATCCCCAATTAGGTGGCAGTATCCTACCACAAATGCAAAACTGATTCTTTGTGCCTCTCATCACAAAACTATCGCCATCATCCAATTAACTCTTTCATTCCCACTCCCATGTTACATTGCCAAATCAATTGCTGAGCGGTTTAACCAATTGAACAGCATTAGGGCCACCTCAGGGCCATTCTTCATCACCCAATGTTTTGTTGAGACCTCCAGACAGTTTTCTAAAGGCCTCAGACTTTTCGGGGAATTTTTCACATAATTTCACCAACGTTGATGATGGATCATCTGTTCTGTCTGTGTAATTACCCATTTTAAAATTACTTCAGTTTTATAGCAACTAATTTAAAAAAAATTATTACTCACTGATCAGACTTCCACAAACCCTCATCAGTTTCACAAACCTCTTTTTAAAAAAACTTTTAATATAAAATACTGTGATATTTTTTCTTGAAAAAGATCAACTTAAGTTTTTTTTAATTATTAATTTATTATTGTTATTATTCATTAACTTATGAGTATGTGTTATATTTTATGATATAAATAATAACCTATTATTAAAAACTGGGGGCCTCTTGCCTCCCAAGAAACTTCAAAGATCAGGGACCACCTGCCTCCCTGAGAGCTTCAAATATCCACGTTTTTTTTAAACCCGAAGATTAACGAAGTTCGAGCGATCGGAGTTTTTTTTAACCCGAAGATTAACGAAGTTCGAGCGATCAGAGTTTTTTTAAAACCCGAACATTAACAAATCTCGGGAGATCAATTTTGTTTTACTTCAGAAATCAAAGCTCGGGAGATGGAAGATTTATTTAAAAACCCAGACATTAACAAAGCTCGGGAATTCAGATTTGAAGCCTCCCCTCAGAGTTCAACAATTTTTCGAAGACCACTGTCTGTAAGTACCACCCTCAACTTCAATTAATCTCTCCCCACTGTTTTTGTAAACATTTGAAAAGTCCCCCCACCCCAGACCCAACCCTTGCTGAGAGCGATCCTTTCGGGGTGAGGGGTCACGCCAGACATCACTTGGCTTCACTTGGAGGTCACCACTGATGATGTTACCTTGTCAGGTAATGAAACGTCTGGATATCAAACCTACAGCTCAGCCAGCAAACCTACACCCTCAACCTCAACCTGAGCTACAAACCTTCACAAACCTTGAGAGACACCACTTGAACCAGAGGAAAACCAAACGCTCTTAAAATACTCAGGTCTGGCCGGCGGAATTCCTCAACACTCAACAGTGAAGGACATTTAACTCTTTCACCGCTGTTCACAATCTGTCCCGAGCCGAAACGTGTCACGGCACCAAAATGAAGACCCGCGGCACCTCAAGAGGGGTCACTTGGTTTGAGGTCGGTCAAAAGAGTCGACAAATGCGGTCCGTTCAAAAAGCAAGAGTCGTTAGATACTTGAATTGAGGTACCTTGACGCAATTCTATCCAGCAACATGGAGATTGAAGCTTCTGTGTTCCGCAATGAAGTTGCGCCACTGTTTTGAAAATTACACATTATTTATATGTTTTTTTAAAGAAATAATACAGCCTTAATTACAAGAAAGAACAATCACGTTTGCACATTCTCCCCGTGTCTGCGTGGGTTTGCTCCGGTTTCCTCCCACAGTCTAAAGATGTGCAGGTTAGTTGAATTGGCCAGGCTAAATTGCCCATAGTGTGAGGTGCAGGAGTAAGTGTAGACCATGAGACATAGGAGTGGAAGTAAGGCCATTCGGTCCATCGAGTTCACTCTGCCATTCAATCATAGCTGATGGGCATTTCAACTCCACTTATCCGCATTCTCCCTGTACCCCTTAATTCCTTGTGACATCCAGAATTTATCAATCTCTGCCTTGAAGACATTTAGCGTCCCGGCCTCCTCTGCACTCTGCGGCAATGTATTCCACAGGCCCACCACTCTCTTGCTGAAGAAATGTCTCCGCATTTCTGTTCTGAATTTACCCCCTCTAAGTGTGAGGCTGTGTCCATGGGTCCTAGCCTCCCTGCTTAACGGAAACAATTTCCTAGCGTCCACCCTTTCCAAGCCATGTATTATCTTCAAAGTTTGGGAGAAGATTTGTAGCTCAGGTGCTCGTTGTTGTGGTTCTGTTCGCTGAGCTGGGAGTATGTATCAGTTCAAGGTTAGTTCAAATGGTAAATTACTGTGACAGGATTCATTTCATGAAAACTCTATTATCCTCTTATCTGTGAATCCCCCATGAGATTCCTAGCATCATGAACATCAGCCATAAGCCAATTCGATTCAGTCCATGTGACATCAAGGAATGACTGAAGGCACAGGATGTTGCAATGGTCATGAACCCATCTAAAATGCCTGTAACAGCACTGGGACAAGATGCAATGCAGTACCAAAGCAAGAGTGGTGCAGAAAACTCTCTCCAACCCATGACATGGACGCTCAGGGGAAGCAAAAGAATCGGCACATAAGAAGCTCCCAGCCCAACTCCAACACACTGACTGGGAACCATATCCCCATTCACACAGTCAGAGAGTTGGACAGCACGGAAACAGGTCCTTTGGTGCAACTCTTCCATACCGACCAGATATCATCATTTAATCGAATCCCATTTGCCAGCATTTGGCCCATATCCCACATTTACGATTGTAATCATGTTTTGAAGGAGACAGGGTGAGGTGTGTCACAAAGGTGGTCTGTAAAAATGGTAATATGGAACACTGCTGCCTCACAGCGCCACGGACTCGGGTTCGATTTCATCCTCAGGTGACTGTCTGCATGGAATTTATTCATTCTCCCCATGTCTGCTTGGGTTTCCTCTGGGTGCTCCAGTTTCCTCCCACAATCCAAAGATATGCAGGTTAGGGTGAATTGGCCATGCTAAATTGTCTGAGCTGAAAATGTGTTGCTGGAAAGGCGCAGCAGGTCAGGCAGCATCCAAGGAGCAGGAGAATCGACGTTTCAGGCATGAGCCTTTCTCTCACAGACAAGACCTCCCTCCGGATCCTCCACTTCACACTTGCAGCCATGCACCCCTACCGATATTCCCTGCCATTAGCCCAACCCCAGCTCAGGACAACACTGTCACAGACATTCCAGCATCTGCAGTCCTCACTTTCTCCATGCTAAATTGTCCCATAGTGACCAGGGATGTGCAGGTTAGGGTGGATTGGCAACTCTAAACTGTCCCATAATGCCCAGGCATGTACAGGTTAGGGTGGATTGGCCATGGTAAGTTGTCCCATAGTGTCCAGGGATATGCAGATTAGTTGTTCAGGGTGAGGACCAGTTCAGTCAAACAAATGAGAGTGTCGTTGGAAGGGTACTATTGGGGAGAGGTAGAAGCGGAGGGCTTGGAGGCCCTGGTCATGGCAGATGGAAGTGTAGAGGGATTGGATATCCATGGTGAAGATATAACTGTTAAGGGTGAGGACCATTCCTGATGAAGCGCTTTTGCCAGAAACGTCAATTTTCCTGCTCCTCGGATGCTACTTGACTTGCTGTGCTTTTCCAGCACCACTCTAATCTAGACTCATGTGCAGATCAGTGTAGAGTAGTAAGGGAATGGGTCTGGGTGGCTTCCTCTTCGGTGGGCTGGTGTGGACTTGATGGGCCAAAGGGCCAGTTTCCACACTGTAGGGATTCTGTAGATTCTATGGGAACAGATTGGGGTGAGAAGTATGTTATATCACCTTTCACACTTATTTTTATTAGATTACGAGACGATCTTTTCTGGATGTTTCAGTTTTATTATCAAAGGGGTGTCAGCCTCTGCTCTGTAACAGATAGACCAAACCATGAGCCAACATTTCATGATGTAGATCACCTCTGAGACAACACACCAGACAGCAGCAGCTGACATTACAAATAAGCTGCAATCAAAGCTGCAACTGCTCGAGCAGTGATGACAGATCCAGACACAATCACTGGGCGAGTTACAGAAGCTGACAGCTCCATGATGTTTGATGTGTCCTTCTTTATGATTCGGTGAAATTCATCCTAAAAACATTCAACTGCATTTATATTTGCTGTTAATATCTCCATCATGTCTTTTGATGTCACAGATTCATGATTGAGATTGGAGTTGTTCACACTGTCATGTTGGACCATCAGATACAGGAGCAGAATTGGCCCATCGAGTCTGCTTCCCATTGGATCATGTCAGTCATGGTTCTCAACTCCATTCTCCTGCCTTCCCCCCCTAACCTATGGTCCCCTCACTAATCGAAAACTAATCCGTCACTATATTGAATACACTCAGTGACATAGCCTCCATAGCCTTCTGCAGCAGTGAGTTGTACAGAGGCACCACTCTCTGGCTGAAGAAACTCTTCCTCATCTCAGTTCAAAAGGGTCGCTCCTTCACTCTCAGGCTGTGCCCTCGGGTCCTAGTCTCTCCTCCTTGTGGAAGTATCTCCACCACGTCCATTTTATCCAGGCCTGTCAGAATTCTTTAAGTTTCAGTGAGATCATCCTCATCCTTCTGAACTCCATCGAGAACCGATCCAGAGTCCCCAGGTGCTCTGAGAATAATGATCGATTTTTGTACGTTAAAACCTCCAAAGGGATTTCATAAATACATTAGTACATTGAAAAGGGTAACTTAGGAGAAACTAGGGCCCATCAAAGATCAGCAAGGCACCACCCGTGTGGAGCCACAGGAGATGGGGGAAGGTACTGAAGGAGTATTTTGCATCAGTGTTTACTGTGGAGAAGGACATGGAAGTCATAGAATGTGGTGTCTTGTTGAAAAATGTGCGTATTCCAGAGGGGATGTGCTGGACAGTCTTAAAATGCATAAAAGTGGATAAATGTCCAGCACCCGTTGAGGTGTACCCTCGAACTCTGGAGGAATGTCAAGAAGTGATTGCAGGACCCCTTGCTGCAATATTTGCACCATCAATAGTCACAGGTGTAGTGCCAGATGCCTGGAGTTTGGCTTTTTCAGAAAGATGGTAAGGAAGTGTAGCCCATGGAAGTGTAGACCAGTGAGCCTGTCATCGGTGGGAGGCAAGTTGTTGGAGGGAACCTGAGGGATAGTATTTAAATGCATTTAGAAAGGCAGGGAGTGATTAGGGATAGTCAGCATGGCTTTGTGCATGGGAAATCATCTCACAAGCTCAACTGAGTTTTTGTGAAGAAGTAACAAAGTGGATTGATGAGGGCAGAGTGGTATATGTGATATCTATGGACTTCAGTAAGGTGTTCAATAACGTTCACCTTGGGAGGCTGGTTAGCCAGGTTAGATCTCATGGAGTACAGGGAAGACCAACCATTAGGATACAGAACTGGCTTGAAGGTAGAAGACAGGGGGTGGTTGTGGTCAGAGGTTTTTCAGACTGGAGACATGTGAACATTTGTATGCATCAAGGATCGGTGCGGGGTCCACTGCTTTTCATCATTTATACAAATGATTTAGATGTGAACACTGGGGCCACAATTAGTAAGTTTACAGATGACACCAAAATTGGAAGTGTAATAGACAGCAGCAAATAAAGTCACCTCAGAGTACAATGGGACCTTGATTCGATGGGCCAGTTGACTGAGGAGTGGCAGATGCAGTTTAATTTAGATAAATGTGAAATGTTGCATTTTGGAAAAGCAAATCAGAGCAGGACTATACGTTTAATGGTAAGGTGCTGGGGAATATTGCTGAACAAAGAGACCTTGGAGTGCAGGTTCATAGTTCCTTGAAAGCGAAATCACAGTAGATAAGCGAGTGAGGAAAGTGTTTGGTACGCTTTCCTTTATTGGACAGACCATAGTGTATAGGATTTGGGATGTCATGTTGCAGCTGTACAGGACATTGGTTCGGCCACTTTTGGAATACTGTGTGCAATTCTGGTCGCCTTCCTGTTCGAAGGATGTGGTGAAACTTGAAAGGGTTCAGAAAAGATTTATAAGGATGCTGCCAGGGTTGGAGGATTTAAGCTATAGGGAGAGGCTGATTTGGCTGGGGCTGTGTTCCCTGGAGCATTGGAGGCTGAGGGGTGACCTTGTAGAGGTTTATAAAATTATGAGGGGCATGGGTAGGATAAATAGACAAAGTCTTTTCCCTGGGGTTGGGGAGTCCAGAACTAGAGGGCATAGGTTTAGGGTGAGAGGGGAAGACATAAAAGAGACGTCGGGGCAACGTTTTCACCCAGAGGGTGGTACTTATTTGGAATCCGCTGCCAGAGGAAGTGATGGAGGCTGGTACAATTGCAACATTTAGATTACTTACAGTGTGGAAACAGGCCCTTCGGCCCAACAAGTCCACACCGACCCGCCGAAGCGTAATCCACCCATACCCCTACATTTACCCCCTACCTAAAATACGGACAATTTAGCATGGCCAATTCACCTGACCCACACATCTTTGGACTGTGGGAGGAAACCGGAGCACCCGGAGGAATACCACGCAGACACGGGGAGAACGTGCAAACTCCACACAGTCAGTTGCCTGAGGCGGGAACTGAACCCGGGTCTCAGACGCTGTGAGGCAGCAGTGCTAACCACTGTGCCACCGTGCCGCCCACCACGGCTCACCAAGGGATTTGGATTTGGATGGGTATATGAATAGGAATGGTTTGGAGGGATATGGGCCGGGTGCTGGCAGGTGGGACTAGATTGGGTTGGGATATCTGGTCAGCATGGACGGGTTGGACCGGAGTATCTGTATCTGTGCTGTACATCTCTGTGACTCTATGACTGACAGTCAGGAAGGGACTGAAGGGTATTTGGATTTCCAAATGGCACCAGATCAGGACAGGCTTAGATTGTGAAACAGATTTGACACAGATTGATTGGAAAGTAAATTGTGAAGAGGAGGTACGGGGTTTTTCAACTTCAGAGACAAAGCCCAGCAATGAAGCTGAAGTACAAAGGGATCTGGGAGTGCTCGCCCAGGATTCTCTAACGGTCAACTGGAAGGTGGAGTCCGTGATTAAGGAAGCGGAGTGTAATGTTGTCATTTATCTCAGGAGGGTTGGAATATAAAAGCAGCTTCTGAGACTTCATAAAGTTCTAGTTAGGCCCCATTTAGAATACTGTGTCCAATTTTGGGCCCCACCCCTCAGGAAGGACACACTGGCACTGGAACGTGTCCGGCAGAGATTCACACGGATGATCCCTGGAATGCTAATCCTAGGATACGATGAATGGCTGAGGATCATGGGATTGTATTCATTAGAGTTTAGAAGTTTGAGGAGAAATCTAATAGAAACTTATAAGATAATGCATGGCTTAGAAAGGGTGGATGCTAGGAAGGTGTTTCCATTGGGAGGGGAGAGTAGGATCCATGGGAGAGTGCAGGGAAGTGGAGTTGAAATGCCCATCAGCCATGATTAAATGGCGGAGTGCCCTCGCTGGGCCGAATGGCCTTACTTCCACCCCTATGTCTTCTGGTCTTAATTGAACAGGCTGGTGCAGTTAGGAGGACAAATAATGCAGGAGCAGATCTTACCAGGGATTGGAGGAAGAGAGTCAGGAAAAGGCATCAGGTTATTACAGCCTGCAGTGAAACTTGACCAGGGACCAATTCTGTTTTGCTGCAAACAGTTCCAAACGTGTCTGAGCCTGGAGCTCCCTCCAATCTGAAAGCCGCATTAACCTCTGCCCTGTATTCTGTCTCTGAGCCGATGGTGTATCCGTTCTGTCACTGACCCTTTAGTCCCACGGGCATCAATGTTTCTCTCGGTCCCAATTGGAGACCTTCTCTCATCCACGTGAAGGAATTAGACCCTGAGCATTCCACTGACACTGTCTCCCATCAATCTTCATGGGATCCCCATGGCAGAGGGTAAAGAGCAAGGAAGGCCTTGCTGTGAGGGTTTTACTGAGACACCATCAGGAATCCTGGGGACCATGTCCCTCCCCAGACCGAGTGTAAACAGCCTCTGCAAACACACATCCCATTCTCAAGATGGAGCAATGTCTGACTGAAAACAGAGACTGTGGTGCTTCCCTGATACAGTCCCAGAGAGTTCTCAGGGTGTGATGTTCTGGAGGACATTGAACTGAAACAGAGAAACCAGGAGCAGGAGGAGGCCATTCAGCCCCTCTGATCCTGCTCTCCCATTCAGTACGATGACGGCTGATCCTCTATCTTGACTTTCTCTCCATACTCCGTGATGTCTTTAATCTGGAAAAGGATCATCAGGCTCTTTCCTGAATATATCCAGGGAGTTATCCTCCACACTTTCACACATTCAGACCCAGGGAGGTTTTGTCCCTGAGGGAGGGCAGGTTCAGATCTGCAGGAAGAATAGAGAAAGCAGAACGCTTCTGTTTAAAGTGGTGAGAAAACCTGAAATTAATATCTAGGGGGTTCAGCTGATCTTGTACACATATGTCAGAGAGTTAACCCAATGATAGTGTCAGGAAATAGGAGGACAAGCATTATTTCAATGTAAGGGGACTAACAGGGAAGGTGGATGGACTCAGGGCATGGTTAGAAACATGGGGCTGAGATATCATAGCGATTACAGAGACGTGATTCAGGGATGGACAGGACTGGCAGCTTAATGTTCCCTGATACCAATCCAATAGGGCAGGATAGGAAGGTGGGGCAAGACAGGGGAGGGAATGGCATTGTTGATCAGGGATAATATCACGGCTGTACTTGGGGAGGATATTCCTGAGAATACATGGAATGAAATTATTTGGGTGGAACTGAGAAATGAGAAAGGGATGATCACCTTATTGGGATTGTATTACAGACTGCAGGAGAAAGTGAGGACTGAAGGTGCTGGAGATCAGAGTCGAGAGTGTGGTGCTGGAAAAGCACAGCAGGTCAGGCAGCATCCAAGGAGCAGGAGAATCGACGTTTCGGACGTTTCACTTTCCTGATGAATGGATGATACCCGAAAAGGCAATTCTCCTGCCCTTCGGATGCTGACAGACCTGCTGAGCTTTTCCAGCACCACACTCATGTACTATACCCTTATTCAGCAGGAAATCGAAGTGTCTATTAGTTTTAAAACAGCGATGGAAAAGGATAGGCTGGGTCTGCAAGTTAAAGTTCTAAATGGGAGGAAGGCCAATTTTGACGGTATTCTACAAGAACATTAAAAAGTTCAGTGGGGGAGCTGGGGGAGGGATGATTTGCAGATAAAGGGATGGCTGGAAAATGGGAAGCTTTGGAAAATGAGGTGACGAGAGTCCAGGGAGAATACGTTGCTGTTAGGGGGAATGGTAAGGAAAGGTAAGGTATAGGGAAAGCTGGATGACGAGAGAAATTGAGGTTTTGGTTAAGAAAAGAAGCATATGACAGGGATAGATAGCAGAAATCAAGTTTATCCTTGGAAGAGTATAATGGCAGCAGGAGTATCCTTAAGAGGGAAATCAGGAGGGCAAAAAGGGGACATGAGATAGATTTGGCAAATAGGGTTAAGGAGAATTCCCAAGGGATTGTATCAATACATTAATGACAAAAGGGTAACTAGGGAGACAATAGGGCTGCTCAAAGATCAGCAGGGCAGCCTATGATTGGTCCTGCAGGAGATGGGGGTAGATATTAAATGAGTATTTTGCATCAGTGTTTACTGTGTTTTCAGAGTGGAGGCCTGTGACCAGTGGTGTGCCACAAGGATCAGTGCTGGGTCCACTGCTTTTTATCACTTACATAAATGGTTTGGATATGAATGCAGGAGGTATAGTTAGTAAGTTTGCAGATGACACCAAAATTGGAGGTGTAGTAGACAGTGAAGAAGGTTAGCCCAGAGTACAACGGGATCTTGATCAGAGGGGCCGATGGGTCAAGGGGTGGCAGGTGGAGTTTAATTTAGATCAATGTGAGGTGCTGCATTTGGAAAGGCAAATCAAGGTGTTATACACTTAATGGTCAGGTCGAGGGGAGTGTTGCTGAACCAAGAGACCTTGGCATGCAGCTTTATATCTCCTGGAAAGTGGAGTCACAAACAGATAGGATAGTGAAGAAGGCATTTGGTATGCTGTCCATTATTGGTCAGAGTATTGAGTATAGGAGTTGGGAAGTCACATTGCAGCTGTACAGGACATTGGTTCGGCCACTTTTGGAATATTGTGTGCAATTCTGGATGATGTTGCAGTCAGAAATGTGAAGGATAGGCATTCTCCAAGCAGAGACACAGAGTTCAACTCAGTTTCAACTGTCTCCATCAAACGTATCCCACACCCAGACACAAACAACCTCTCGACTGTGCTACAACAGGGTCGGTATTTCACTGGCTCTGTATTCTCAAGTGGAACTGTACTCTTCCACAAATTCAGCTCCGAGTTCTTTGTTTGATTCTCTCTGTTCTGCTGTCATTCTCTGATGGATTCCTGGATCTGAATGTCCTCATGAACAGGGCCATGTCCTGCTCCTGAACACAGCGTCTGATTTCATTGCGGTGTGTGATAGAGGAGCCCCTTGGTGTCAGGGGGAGGTCAGTCTCTCTCATGTATAATCTCACTATCACTCTCTTGCACACAATCTCTCTCTCACTTTCTGTCTCTCTCTTTCCTCATCTCCAGTAGATGATCTTGCTTTCGTTCTTGTATCCAAACGAACCAAGGGACATGAGGGGGAGAATGGGATTAGAGAATTGCACTCGATGATCGCACTCACACTCTCACACTGTCTCCTATACGTACACTCACACATGCAAGTGACTCTGTGTGTGTGTGTGTGTGTGAGAGAGACCATGTGTGTGTGTGCGCGTAAGTGACTGTGTGTGTGTGTGTGTGTGTGTGTGTGTGTGTGTGTGTCAGTGTCAGTCGGGCCCTGTATTATTGTGTAATTAAAACCTTTCATCTGGTACTTATTATGACATGAAAAATGACTTTCTGGCTCCGTGTATACAGATCACAGAAAGCTAACGGGCGAGACTCTCGGATGGTTTGTTGCTTCCCGGGTGCCAGGGTCCGAGACGTCTCGGACCGTGTCTTCAGAATCCTTAAGGGGGAGGGTGTGCAGCCAGAAGTCATGGTGCACATTGGCACCAACGACATAGGTAGGAAGAGGGGTGGGGAGGTCATTCAGGAGCTCAGGGAGTTAGGCTGGAAGCTAAAAGCTAGGACGGACAGAGTCGTCATCTCTGGGTTGTTGCCAGTGCCACGTGACAGTGAGGCAAGGACTAGGGAGAGAGTGCAGTTGAATACGTGGCTGTAAGGATGGTGTAGGAGGGAGGGCTTCAGGTATTTGGACAATTGGACTGCATTCTGGGTAAGGTGGGGTCTGTACAAGCAGGACGGGTTGCACCTGAACCAGAAGGGCACCAATATCCTGGGAGACAGGTTTGCTAGCACTCTACGGGGGGGTTTAAACTAATTTGGCAGGGGGATGGGATCTGGACTTGTAGTCCAGCAAGTAGGTTAGCTGTTTTTCAGGATGTCCAAGAATGTAGGGAGGCTGTGGAGAAGGTAGCACTGACAGGGAATACTTGCGGACACAGCGATGGGTTCAAGTGTGTATACTTCAACGCAAGGAGTATCAGAAATAAGGTGGGTGAACGTAAGGCGTGGATTGGCACTTGGGACTGCGATGTTGTGGCCATCACGGAAACGTGGATAGAAGAGGGACAGGAATGGTTGTTGGAGGTTCCTGGTTACAGAGGTTTCAGTAAGATTAGGGAGGGTGGTAGAAAAGGAGAGGGGGGTGTTAGGACGGGCTACCGTCCCCGTGTTCGTTTGAAGGAGAGGAACACTGGATCTGATTCAAAATATAAGCTGGTTTAATGAGAGAGAGCCGTACAAAATACAGTGAGGTGTTTTCTGCTCACTGGAGAAAGCGCCTTCTGATCTATTGTTCTCTTTGTCTAGCTTTTTAGCCCCTCGCATCCCAGTGCTACATCCTTATTTGGTAGGATACGGTATACTCTTATGGGATTGGTCCCAAAGCTGATAACATTCTGTTACCTCAGTATGAGCTACGTGCAATCTAACACGGTTTCAATGTCCTGTTATCTGTTCACCCGCCCTGGGGCCTCATTATGCCATCAGCTTTTCAGTCTGTTCTTAGTGTAACATAATGGCTTACTGTTGTCTAGTGAAGCTAACAATTTCCAGACTTGCTAATACTACCTTACGTGAGCACTACCTAACAATAAAGTTTCTTAACACAACCTAACCTTAATAATGCTTCCTAACAGTGAGGGGTGCTGTTGCTAATTAGAAATGGTATAACGCCTGCAGAAAGGCAGTTGGAGGGGGATCTGCCTGTGGAGGTAGTATGGGCTGAAATCAGAAATAGGAAAGGAGCAGTCACCTTGTTGGGTGTTTACTATAGGCCCCCGAATAGCAGCAGAGATGTGGAGAAACAGATTAGGAAACAGACTTTGAAAAGGTGCAGAAGCCACAGGGTAGTAGTCATGGGCAATTTCAACTTCCCAAATATTGATTGGAAGCTCTTTAGATCAAGTAGATTGGTCGGGGTGGTGTTTGTGCAGTGTGTCCAGGAAGCTTTTCTAACTCAGTATGTAGATTGTCCGACCAGAGGGGAGGCCATATTGGATTTGGTACTTGGTAACGAACCGGGACAAGTGATGGGCTTGTTAGTGGGTGAGCATTTTGGTGATGGTGACCACAGTTCTGTGACTTTCACCTTGGTTATGGAGAGAGATAGGTGCGTGCAACAGGGTAGGTTTTACAATTGGGGGAAGGGTAAATACGATGCTGCAAGACAAGATCTGAGGAGCATAAGTTAGGAGCATAGGCTGTCATGGAAGGATGTCGTTGAAATGTGGAACTTTTTTAAGGAACAGATAAGACATGTCCTTGATATGTATATAACTGTCAGGCAGGAAAGAGATGGTCGTGTGAGGGAACCCAGGTTGACGAGGGAGGTTGAATGTCTTGTAAAGAGGAAGAAGGAGGCTTACATAAGGTTGAGGAAACAAGGTTCAGACAGAGCGTTGGAGGGATACAGGATAGCCAGGAGGGAGCTGAAGAAAGGGATTAGGAGAGCTAAGAGAGGGCATGAAAAATCTTTGGCGGGTAGGATCAAGGATAATCCCAAGGCCTTTTATGCGTATGTGAGAGACATGAGAATGACGAGAATGAGGGTAGGTCCGATCAAGGACAGTAGTGGGAGACTGTGTATTGAGTCGGAAGAGATAGGAGAGGTCTTGAATGAGTACTTTTCTTCAGTATTTACAAATGAGAGGGACCGTATTGTTGAAGAGGAGAGTATGAAACAGACTGGTAAGTTAGAGGAGATACTTGTTAGGAAGGAAGATGTGTTGGGCATTTTGAAAAACTTGAGGATAGACAATATCCTGACGGGATATATCCTAGGATTATGTGGGAAGCAAGAGAGGAAATTGCAGAGCCGTTGGCAATGATCTTTTCGTCTTCACTGTCAATGGGTGTGGTACCAGGGGACTGGAGAGTGGCGAATGTTGTGCCCCTGTTCAAAAAAGGGAATAGGGATAACCCTGGGAATTACAGGCCAGTTAGTCTTACTTCGGTGGTTGGCAATGTAATGGAAAGGGTACTGGGGGATAGGATTCATGAGTATCTGGAAAGACACTGCTTGATTAGGGACAGCCAGCACGGATTTGTGAGGGGTAGGTCTTGCCTTACAAGTCTTATTGAATTCTTTGAGGAGGTGACCAAGCATGTGGATGAGGGTAGAGCAGTGAATGTAGTGTACATGGATTTTAGTAAGGCAATTGATAAGTTTTCCTATGGTAGGCTTATGCGGAAAGTCAGGAGGCATGGGATAGTGGGAAATTTGGCCAGTTGGATAGAGAACTGGCTAACCGGTTGAAGTCAGAGAGTGGTGGTAGATGGTAAATATTCAACCTGGAGCCCAGTTACAAGTGGAGTTCTGCAGGGATCAGTTCTGGGTCCTCTGATGTTTGTAATGTTTATTCATGACTTAGAAGAGGGAGTCAAAGGGTGGGTCAGTAAATTTGCAGACAATACGCAGATTGGTGGAGTTGTGGATAGTGAGGAGGGCTGTTGTCAGCTGCAAAGGGACTTAGATATGATGCAGAGCTGGGCTGAGGTGTGGCAGATGGAGTTCAACCCTGTCAAGTGTGAGGTTGTCCATTTTGGAAGGATAAATAAGAATGCGGAATACAGGGTTAACGGTAGGGTTCATAGTAAGGTGGAGGAGCAGAGGGATCTTGGGGCCTATATTCATAGCCCTTTGAAAGTTGCCACTCAGGTGGATAGAGCTTGTAAGAAGGCCTATGGTGTATTAGCGTTCATTAGCAGAGGGATTGAATGCAAGAGGTGATGTTGCAGCTGTACAGGACCTTGGTAAGGCCACATTTGGAGTACTGTGTGCAGTTCTGGTCGCCTCATTTTCGGAAAGATGTGGAAGCTTTGGAGAGGATGCAGAGGAGATTTACCAGGGTGTTGCCTGGAATGGAGAATAGGTAGTACAAGGATAGGTTGAGAGTGCTAGGCCTTTTCTCATTGGAACGGCGAAGGATGAGGGGTGACTTGATAGAGGTTTATAAGATGATCAGGGGAATAGATAGAGTAGACAGTCAGAGACTTTTTCCCGGGGTAGAACAGAGTGTTACAAGGGGACATAAATTTAAGGTGAAGGGTGGAAGGTATAGGGGGTTGTCAGGGGTAGATTCTTTACCCAGAGAGTGGTGGGGACATGGAATGCGCTGCCTGTGGGAGTGGCAAGGTCAGAATCATTGGTGACCTTTAAGCGGCAATTGGATAGGTACATGGATAGGTGCTGAAGCGAGGGCAAATGTTCGGCACAACATCGTGGGCCGAAGGGCCTGTTCTGTGCTGTATTGTTCTATGTTCTGTGTTCTTTTAATGCGATGGTGTCACCAAATATTTGGAGAACATCTTATGATTTGCCAATTAATCCCAAGGGATGGGAGATGGGAAATGAGGAAGCCTTCCTGCATTGTACAGGGATCATGGACACCATGAACCAACTCAAAAAGGCTAACAGGTGGATGTGATAGTTTGCAGATCCTATGGGATTGGATAGAGTTACAGACAGAGACACAGACACTGACCAAGGGATAGGGTTTGTGAGAAGGATATTTCGATGCAGAGATGGTAAGTAAAACATTATCCGATTCTGAAATCTAATCAAGAAGTGTGGGGTGGTTTATATAAAGAATAACAGGTACCTGGGAGTGAGTTACCGACTGGAATCTAATGAAGGGGTTTGAGGTGGTTTATATCTGGTAGAACAGGTACCTCGCAGTGAGCTTCAGACTGAAATTTAGCATGGCCAATCCGCCCTAACGTGCACATTTTTGGATTGTGGGAGGGAAGTGAAGCCTTTTCTGCAAACACCTGCAGTTTGTGTCTATTTGATGTTTAAACTTCCTGCACAATTCCCATGTATCAGGAGGTCTGCGCTGGTGAATGCAACCTTCTTTGGCGATATCACAACAACATCTGTCACCATGAGTCAGATGCCTGACCATCCAGAGACCCAGAAATTCAGGCCAGTGCAATTCTGAGCGAATCCAGCTCCTCTTTTACTGAGAAAGCAGTGTGGTGGCTGGATTGCTGTGCAGACTGATGCCAACAACACCGTTTCAATCCCTGTCCCAACTGTGCCAGTTTAGGCAGGTCTGACTCCCAGTATTGACCCAGACACTGATGTGGGGTGGGGCTAATTATTTCTGATGGTTTCCCCTCGTTCAGATAGAGAGACAGCTATGGTCCATTCAAGGGGCAACACCTCCTTCCTTGTTAACCAACAAACCCCCCGGTTCATTTGACAATATGAGTGCAAACAAAAACAAAAAGAACAAATTAAGAAATTATTGTAAACCATTTGAGGTAAGGTCAAAACTTCATCAAAGTATGAACAGCTGAGGCACTCGTGCCCACTCCCTGGTATGTCAATGTGAACAGGGTTCACCTGCCCACTATCACAGTGATGTCACCCAGCCCCTGCAGGTCTGCCCATCTCATTATGGCTTTAAGTTGCTACAAGCCGGTTTATAAGGCATAACAGTATTACTGAAGGTTCTGCCATCCAGATCAATACACAGACGAAACCAGAATACACCTCATCAACCTTATAGTTTGCATTAATACATGAAGAATATAATTGCTTGATTAAGACAGTTGCAAAGCCAATTAAGAGTAAGAAACCAATCCAGCTTTGTATTGCTCCTTCCAAGGGTCGAGCTGTCCTAACCCAGCAATGGTTACTGGCTGGAACAGACTCGACTCCAACCCTGTCACCTCTTCAATTTGACATGTTACCGAGTAACGTGTGGAACGGATGTAACGGGTGCAATGGGTTGAAGGGCTTCCTCACTCGATACTGTTTCACTGTGTTCTGAAAGATTCAGGACAGATTGCAGATTTGAAGGTGCCACATTGGATTCCATTGCCTTCATCACGCTGCGAGCATTTGCAGCTGGTGTGTTCGTTGACATCATTGTAGTTGAGAGATCACATAAGCACCGAAAAGGGGAGAAACAAAGAAAACACTTTGGTTAAAAAAAATCTTTGCAATGCCAGAGACAAGCTTCATTGACAGTAGAACTCCATTATCAATTGAGGCAGTGGATGTTTTAAGTGACATGTAATTAAATTCTTCGGCACAATATACAGACTAGTTCCAAAGACTGGACATGTTCTGCAGTGAACGTCAAATGAGGATCTGGTACTGGTTTCAGTTCTCTCACATTGTTTCTTGGTCTTTGTTCTCAAAACACTCCCTCATTTCTCAGCGAGAGTTGACTTTGAGGTTTGCACTGAATCATTCTACATTGCTGCTTGAGGAATGAATGATTAATGTGCTTTCTTGATCATGGTGTAGGATTAGACTCTGAGATTGTAATTGGGCGGGAGACTAAGATTTATAAGACTAAGCTTTGGAACATCTGACCCCAGATCTCTTGAGAACTCGGGAGTTCCCCTTTTCTTTTCATTCTCCTTCTGTGGAGCTCCTTGGGAACTTTTGATTTGAGGGAAAGGCATTTGGGGTGGCACAGTGTCTCAGTGGTTAACACTGCGGCCTCACAGCACCAGGGACCCGGCTGTGATTCCAGACTGCAGTGATTGTCTGTGTGGAGTTTGCATGTTCTCTCTATGTCTGCGTTAACACCTCAGGTGCTCCAGTTTCCTCCTACATACCAAAGATATGAAGACTGGGTAGATTGACCATGCTAAATTGGCCACAGTGTCTAGGGAGGTGCACACGAGATGGATTAGCCATTGGAAATGCTGGGTTACAGGGATACTGGAGCAGGGCTGGGTCTAGGTGGGATGCCCTTCGGAGAGTCAGTGTGGGACTCAGTGGGCCGAATGTCGTCTTTCTGCACTGTAAGGGTTCAATGATATATCAGTGTGTAACCATTGATTGGTTAGCAAACTGATTCCAGGAAGTGAATGGGTATTGGTGTCCCCATCTGAGCGTAAATAACTACTTGTTGGACACTTCAGTGTCTTTGGGATAATTGAGGATTGAGTTCAACATCAGAGAAATCCCAAAAATAAATGAAAACAGAACAGACTTACCGTGAGCAATGCACAAACAGATAATGGTGAAAGCAAGAACCAACTTCATTGTCAAGCTTCGATGGGGTCTGTCAGAGACACAGATCAGTCACTTCTGTCTGTTATTGAGCTGCTGTTGTCTTCCTGATCACAGCTGTCCACTCCTCACTGCAGATACTCACTTGGTGTCTGCTTTATATTGAGACAGAACCATGACTCATGATGTTACACACATCTCAACTGACCTAATTATTATTCCTGTCAAATTACTTGTGAAGTAAATCACACGATTAGTCAATCTTCTGGAAGATTCCTCTGTGGTCACAGCCAATGGAAGTTGGACAGGACAGGATGCCATTGTATTGGAGGCATTTTGGAGAACGTTCTCCAGATAATTCCAGAGATGAAAGGTTTGTCCTCTGAGGCGATATTGAGCAGTTAAGGCCCAGGTTTACACGAGTTTGGAAGGACCTGAAGAAATCGAATTGAGGAACATAAGATGCAAAAGGAGACCGATAAAGTCAACGTGGAGCAGAGATTTTCCCTCGTGAGTCGATCTCGGTTATCAGTTTAAGGGAAAGTCACAGCAAATGTAAAACAGAGATCAGGAGGATTTATTTCTGTCAAACGGGTTGCGATTCTGTGGCATTCAGTACCCCAGAGTGCAATGAATGCTGGGACACTGAATAAATTTAAGGAGGAGATGGGCACATTTTTAATTAGTAACAGGTTAAAGGGCTTTGGAGACCAGGCAGAAAAGTGGTGTTGAAGTTGAGATGAGAACAGCCGTGATCGTATTGTATGGTGGACCAGGCTTGAGGGGCTGAATGGACTGCTCCTACTCCTATATCTTTTGGCCTTATGGACATTGAATGATACAGAAGAGAAATGAGATGTGGAACTGGACTGGATGGGGTTTCGATTGAGGGTTATGAGGAGAAGGTCAGGATCTTCCAACCCAGAGCGCATTCTGCTAGTCACTGTATTGACCAAACAGAATCGATTGGCCTGATTCAAATTTAAACAAAAGCTTTACAGTTAACTGCTCTCTGGTGAATTCTCCAGCACATCGCCATGACCAATCAGTGTATTTGTCACGAGCACCCTCTCCACATCTCGTCTAAATTGGTGTTCTCTTTGAGGCTTGGCTTTCTTGTGATTCTGTCCTGATGAGTACAAGACCAATATCTTTGAAAGCACATTTCTTTCCTCAGTAACGTATAGCTGAACGATTGATCGGATTTTGCTGCCTCAGTACAGGGACGCACATTCACAAAAACTGACTCAGATACAGTTTGTCAATCATACCTTGCTCAATGACCCTGTTCACGGTCAAATACCAATTTCCAGATTCCGTTAGTTAGATTCACAGTTGGTGAGCAATAATTGTGAAATTTTCAGATTCATTTTGAAGTAATAGTCTCAATAAGTATTGAACCCTTGATTCTGACAACACAGTTTTGGTCCCTGCACTGACAGAAGGATGTGAATGCATTAGAAGTAGCTCAGTGAAGGCTTACTCGACTCGTACCTGGAATGAGTGGGTCACCTTATGAGGATAGGCAAGGCAGGCTGGGTCTGTATCCTCTGGAGTTTACAGCCATAGAGTTGCAGACTCTTTGGTCCATCTTACCCTTGCTGACCGGATATCCCATGGTCCTGTAGTCCCATTTTCCAGCATTTGCCCCATCTCCCTCTCAATTCTTCATATTCATGGACCCATCCAGATGCCACTTAAATGTTGAAATGTTACCCACCTACAACACTTCCTCTGGCAGCTCGTTCCATACCTGCACCACCTTCAGCATGAAAGAGTTACCCATGGGGTCCCTTTTATATCTTTCCTCTCTCACTTTAAACCTATTCCCTCTGGTTTGGACTCCCCTGCCCTGGTATAAAGATCTTGGCCACTCACCCAATGCATGCCCCTCATGACCCCATGGAATGAGGTCAACCCCCTGCCTTCAATGCTCCAGGAGAAAAAGCCACAGCCAGTTCAGCCTCTCCCAACGGTCAGAAGTGAATCATTTCAAACAGGGATCTTGATCAGATGGGCCGAAGGGCTGAGAAGTGGCAGATGGAGTTTAATTTAGATCACTGTGAGGTGCTGCAAATTGGGAAAGAAACCTGAGCAGGACTTATAGACTTCATGGTAAGTTCTTGGGGAGTGTTGCTGAACAAAGAGACCTTGGAGTGCAGGTTCATAGCTCCTTGAAAATGGAGTTGCAGGTAGATAGGGTAGTGAAGAAGACATTTGGTATGCTTTCCTTTATTGTTCAGAGTATTGAGTACAGAGTTGGGAGGTCATGCTGCTGCTGTACAGGACATTGGTTTGGCCACTTTTGGAATATTGCGTGCAATTCTGGTCTCCGTCATATCGGAAGGATATTGTGAAACATGAAATGGTTCAGAAAAGATTTACAAGGATGTTGCCAGGGTTGGAGGACTTGAGCTACAGGGAGAAGTTGAATAGTCTGGGGCTGTTTTCCCTGGAGCATCAGAGGCTGAGGGGTGACCTTGCAGCGGTTTGTAAAATCATAAGGTGCATGGATAAATAGACAAAGTCTCTTCCTTGGTGTTGGGTAGTCCAGAACTCGAGGGCATAGGTTCAGAGTGAAATGGGAAGATATAAAATAGACCTGAGGGGCATCGTTTTCATGCAGAGGGTGGTATGTGGAATGAGCTGCCAGAGGAAGTGGTGGAGTCCAGTACGATTGCAACATTTAAAAGGCATCTGGATGGGTACGTGAATTGGGAGGGTTTGGAGGGATATGGGCCGGGTGCTGGCAGGTGGGATCAGATTGGGTTGGGATATCTGGTCGGCATGGACAAGTTGGACTGAAAGGTCTGTACATCTGTATGAACATATGACTCAATATAACATCCTGAGGGGACCTGACAGTGTGCGTGTAGAAAGGATGTTTCCTCTTGTGGGTGAATCTAGATCTCGGGGGTGACGGTTTGGAAATAAGTGAGCACCTGTTTGAAACCGAGATGGGAAAACATTTTTTCTCTCAGAGGGTGAGAGTCTTTGGAATTCCCTTCCTCAACAGGCAGTGGATGCAGAATCTTGCAGTATTTTTAAGGCAAAAATAGATTGATTCTTAATGACCAAGAGTGGGTGGGATTATTGGGGAAGGTGCAGGAATGTAGAGTTGATGTTAAAATCAGATCCGCTGTGATCTTCGTGGAAGGCAGAACAAACGTGAAGGGCCATGTGGCCTACATTTGTTCCTTCTATGGATGTTCTTCCTGATGTGCGATTCTCTGTCAGGAATGTGTTGATCTGCCAATCAGCTCTTGAATATCTCAGAGCCTGAATGGTAAATTCTCTATTAATTATTTGACACAAACATCCCACTTGGAATTTTTCATTGGCAATACCAGTGTTTATCACCCATTCCTAATTTGATGAAGGGCTGTTAAAAATCAACTACATTGTTGTGGGACTGTAAATGTGAGGTGTTGCATTTTGGTCAGACCAATCAGTGCAGGAGCTATGCACTTAATGATAGGGCCCTGCCAGTGTTGCTGAAAGAGAGACCTTGGGGTACAAGGTCATAGTTCATTGAAGTTGGAGTCGCAGGTAGACAGGGTGGTGAAGAAGGTGTTTGGTACGCTGGTCTTGAAAGGTCAGTGCATTGAGTATAGGAGTTGTGATGTCATACTCTGACAGTACAGGACATTGCTTTGGCCATTTTTATAATACTGCCATTAATCTAGTGTCCCTGCTTTCAGAAAGATGTCATTACACTTGAAAGGATGCAGAAGATACTCACAAGGATGTTGCCAGGGTTGGAGGCTTTGAGCTACAGGGAGAGGCTGAACAGGCTGGGGCTGCTTTCTTTGGAGCATCGGAGGCTGAGGGGTGACGTTAAAGTTTATAAAATCATGTGGGACATGAACTGGGTGAGGAGCCAAGATCTTTTTCCCAGGTTAGGTGATTCCAAAACCAAATGGCAAAGCTTTAAGGTGAGAGGGGAAAGATTTGAAAGGGACTCAAGGGGCAGCTTTACCGTGTGTGTGTGTAGAATGAGCTGCCAGAAGGGGGGTTGGAGGCTGGTGCAATTGGAGCATTTAAAAGGGTGGGTCCATGAAGAGGAAGGGTTTAGAGAGATATGGTCCCAATGCTGGGAAATGGGATTACATTAAATTAGGACATCTGGTCGGGATGGAAGAGTCGCAGCAAAGGATCTGTTTCCGTGCTGTCCAACTCCATGACTGTATGAATGGTGGTATGGTTCCAAGTCAGTGTGTTGAGTGTCTTGGAGTTGAGCTGATAGCTTATTGAATGCCAATTCTTTTGCTTTCCCTGACTGTCTCAGTCATGGGTTGGGAAGGTTTTCCACAGGACTCTTGCTTTGGTACTGCATTGCATCTTGTCCCAGTGCTGTTGCAGGCATTTTAGATGGGCTCATGACCATTGTAACATCCTGTGCCTTCAGTCATTCCTTGATGTCACATGGACTGAATCGAATTGGCTAATGGCTGATGTTCATGATGCTGGGAATCTCATGGGGGAGACCGAGATGGATCACCCACTTGGCACTTCTGGCTGAAGGTGTTACAGATGCTTCAGCCTCATCTTTTGGACGTGACTGGTTGGGATTCCCCAGGATGTTGGCTGGGTTGGAGCAGTTCAGTGATGAAGTGAGGCTGGCTAAGTTTGGGCTGTTTTCTTTGGAACAGGGAGGATTGAGGGGGGACCTGATAGAGGTGTATAAGAGTATGAGGGGCACGGACAGCCTGGATACAAAGCAACAGTTCCCCTTAATCACAGGGTCAATAACAGTGCGGGGGGAGTTGGGGGGGCTCATTTTAAGGTGAAAGGCAGGAGGGTTTGAGGGGATTTGAGGGTCACTATCACCCAGAGGGTGTTGGGGATCTGGAATGTATTACCTGAGAGGATACTCGATGTCATATCCTTTAAAAAGCACTTGGAGGAGTAGTTGAAATGTCAAGGCTCTGGGTCTAATGCAGGGAAGAGGGGCTGGTGTACACAGTGGTGTTCTACTGGGAAGGCTGATGCCAAGTCGAGTCATTGAGTCAGAGAAATATACACCTGCCAGCACCCGGCCCATATCCCTCCAAACCCTTCCTTTTCCTCCACCCCTTCAGATGTCTTTTAAATGTTGCCATTGTACTAGCCTCCACTACTTCCTCTGGCAGCTAATTCCACACACATACCACCCTCTGTGTGAAAACATCCCTCCGGTCTCTTTCATATCTTACCCCTTCCACCCTAAACCTATGCCCTCTAGGTCTGAACTCTCCCACCCCAGGGGGAGGCTATTTACCATATACACCTTAGCCATGTGCTTCATGATTTTACAAACCTCGACCAGCTCCCCCTTCAGCCTCTGACACTCCAGAGAAAATAGCCCTAGCCTATTCAACCTCTCCCTATAGCTCAAATACTCCAACTGTGGCACCATCCTTGTAAAACTTTTTTGAACTCTTGCAAGTTTCACAACATCCTTCCCTTAGGAAGGAGAGACCAGAATCGCACACAACATTCCAAAAGTGGCTCAAACACTGCCTGATGTAAAATACTCATTCACTCTCTTCCCCCATCTCCTGCAGTTCCACACGTGGGCTCTCTTGCTGATCTTGATGGAACGCAGTTCTCTCCCTCGTTACCCTTTTGTCCTTCATATATTCTTAAAATCCCTTTGGATTCTCGTTAAGCCTATTTGCCACAACTATTTCATGTCCTCCCCTTTGTGCTCTCCTGATTTCCCTCTTAAGTAAGCTCGTATTGCCTTTATACTCTTTTACAGATTGACTCAATCTCTGCTGTCTATCGCTGACACTTTTCCTTCCTTTTCTTAACCAAAACCACAATTTCTCTCATTCCCCCATTATTCCCTTCCCCTACCAGCCTTGCCTTTCACAGGAACATACTTCTCTGAACTCTCGTTATCGCACGTCTGAAAACTTTTCATTTTCCAGCTGACCCTTTACCTGCGAACATCTGTCCCCACTCAACTTTTGAATGTTCTTGCCTAATACTGTCAATTGGCCTTCCTCCAATTTGAACTTCAACTTTTAGATGTGGTCTCACCTTTTCCATCACTAATTTATTTTAAAACTAACAGATTTACAGTCACAGGCCCCTCAGTGCTCCCCCGCTGACACCTCAGTCACCTGCCCTGCCTTATTCCCCAAGAGAAGGTTTTGCAGCTTCTCTTGTAGGTACGTCTCAGTGCTGAATCTATGGCAGTCCCAGTCTATATTTGGAAAGATAAAATCCCTGACCCTATTATTCTTACAGATAACTGAGATCTCCTGAAAACATTGCTTCACAAATTCCCGCTGACTATTGGACTCTTCGCAAATATAATCCCAAGAAGGTCATCATCCCTTTCCGATTTCTCAGTTCCACCCAAATAACCTCCTTGGATGCATTTCCAGGAATATCCTCCCTCAATACAGCCATAATGCTATCTCTTATCCAAAACGCTACTCCCCCTCCTCTCTCATCCCCTTTTCTATCCTTCCTACAGCATTTGTATCCTGGAACATTAAGGCGCCAGTCCTGTCTGTCCCTGAGCCAGGTCTCTGTAATTGCTCTGATGCCCCAGTACCATGTCCCTAACCATGCCCTTCGTTCATCTGCATTCCCTGTTAGGCTTCTTGCATTGAAATAAATGCAGTTTAATTATCAATCCATCTGTTTTTTTTCCTGCTTGCCCTGACTGTTTCTATCACTCCTTTTCCCAACTGTATCAGTCTCAGATTGATCTCTTTCCCCGCTATTTTCCTGGATCCTCCCCTAAATTATTAGATTCAACCCTCCTGAGCAGCTCTTGCAAATCTCTCTGCTTGTATATTAGTCCTACATTACATTATGGAACAAAGCTTAATTAAATTATTACAAAGAAAACTTACTCGAGAAACTTAAAGGGAAGATTGCCATGTGACATGTTCTACCATCTCAAAATTAACATGAGGCAAACACAAGTAACAGATCATTGACATGAATAAACAACTCCCAAAATGCCTCAGATAGGAGATGTTGTCAATACAGGTTTCTTAGTGAAAGCCTTCCCCACGCCACAGCTCCCTTCAGGTGTTAGTGACGCTGTGGGACACCAAATCCCTTGTAAACCTCAAAAGGTTGTCAAATTATTCAGTTTTTGATGTCGTGAAGATGAGTCACATTAGACTCAATGCTAACGGTGTTTCTCTCTCCACACATGCTGCCAGACCTGCTGAGTTTCTGTAATGCTTATTGTGTTTGTTACAGTTTTGATGATCTTATCTTGAAACTGTGGAGAGATTTCAATATTAATATGAACATTACACATCTATATCACTGGTGCATAAAACTCTTATCAATTCCTTACCACCATTTCTTCAGATTGTTTGTTCTTTTCTGTCCAGAATTTCAATTGTTGTTTTAAAAAACCCCGGATCCCTCCAGGGCCAATGGCAGGTCATTCTGTGAAAATGTGTGTTTCATCAACATGAATTTGCTGTAACACGATTGAAGAATTGGGGACACTTTTGACAATGTGAACTTTTAAAATGTGTGTTGGCTGCAACATGATTGGCCCCAACACGTTAAGTGCTGTTCCTGAAGCGTGATTTTACTGAAACATGGAGTTGCACATGAATGGAGTGCAAGTTTATAGCTCCTTGAAAGTGGAGTCGCAGGTAGATAGGATAGTGAAGAAGGTGCTTGGTATGCTTTCCTTTATTGGTCACAGCATCAAGTGTAGGAGTTGGGAGGTCATGTTGTGGCTGTACAGGACATTGGTTCGGCCACTTTAGGAATATTGTGTGCAATTCTGGTCTCCCTCCTATCGGAAGGATGTTGTGAATCTTGAAAGGGGTCAGAAAAGATTTACAGGGATGTTGTCAGGGTTATAATTTGGAGATGCCGGTGTTGGACTGGGGTGTACAAAGTTAAAAATCACACAACACCAGGTTATAGTCCAACAGGTTTAATTGGTAGCACACTAGCTTTCGGAGCGACGCTCCTTCATCAGGTGGTTGTCTTGAAACATGATGACTATGTCGATATGTGCAATCTTTTTGGAGATCCTCTCCACTTTAAGCGGCGGTTAGTGGTGTCGATAGTAGTCATGAATCACCTGATGAGGGAGCGTCGCTCCGAAAGCTAGTGTGCTACCAATTAAACCTGTTGGACTATAACCTGGTGTTGTGTGCTTTTTAACGTTGTCAGGGTTGGATGATTTGAGCTATAGGGAGAGACTGAATAGACTGGGGCTGTTTTCCCTGGAGCGTCAGTGGCTGAGGGGTAACCTTGTAGAGGTTTATAAAATCATGAGAGTCATGGATAGGATAAACAGGCAGGGTATTTTCCCATTGGTGGAGGAGTTCAAACCCAGAGGGCATAGGTTCAGGATGAGAGGGGAAAGATTTAAAAGGGACCTAAGGAGCAACTTTTTTTCTGCAGAGAGTGATGTGTGCATAGAATGAGCTGCCAGAGGAAGAGGTGGAGGCTGGAACAATTACAGCTTCTAAAAGGCATCTGGATGTGTACATCAATAGGAAGGGTTTAGAGGGATGAGGTTCAGGTGCTGGCAAATGGGACTAGATTAGGTTCAGATATCTCGTCAACATGGACGAGTTGGAGTGAAGGGTCTGATTCCGTGCTGTACATCTCTGTGACTAATGCAATCATCATGTTACAGAAGAACTGGTTGTGTTGGCATTATCAAATCAGGTAAAATGTGAAGTGTAGGAGGGCTACCACAGAGAAATACCAAACATACTGAAAACAAGGAGTGAATTTACTAATGTCACAACAAAGGGTTGCTCAACAGTGGGAAATCAACTTGCAATAGGCAGGGATAAGTAATTCTACACAGTGTTCAATATTCGGTTGTGACTAATGGTGGACAATTAAATCATTAATTGGGGGAGGTCAATCACCTCCAACCTCATTGCCTGGAGGATCCCAACCCATCAGGTCCAAAAGATGAGGCTGAAGCATCTGTAACATCTTCAGCCAGAAGTGCCAAGTGGGTGATCCATCTCGGTCTCTCCCATGAGATTCCCAGCATCATGAACATCAGCCATTAGCCAATTCGATTCAGTCCCTGTGACATCAAGGAATGACTGAAGGCACAGGATATTGCAATGATCATGAACCTACCTAAAATGCCTGCAACAGCACTGGGACAAGATGCAATGCAGTACCAAAGCAAGAGTGGTGCAGAAAACCCTCCCCAACCCATGATGTGGACGGTCAGGGGAAGCAAAAGAATCGGCACATAAGAAGCTCCCAGCCCAACTCCAACACACTGACTGGGAACCATATCCCCATTCACACAGTCAGAGAGTTGGACAGCACGGAAACAGATCCTTTGGTGCAACTCTTCCATACCGACCAGATATCATCATTTAATCGAATCCCATTTGCCAGCATTTGGCCCATATCCCACGTTTACGGCTGTAATCATGTTTTGAAGGAGACAGGGTGAGGTGTGTCACAACGTTGGTGTGTAAAAATGGTAATATGGAACACTGTTGCCTCACAGCACCACGGACTCGGGTTCGATTTCCACCTCAGGCAACTGTCTGCGTGGAGTTAACGCATTCTTCCCGTGTCTGCGTGGGTTTCATCTGGGTACTCAGAATTCCTCACACAGTCCAAAACGTGCAGGTTGGGATGAATTGGAAATGCTAAATTGTCCCATAGTGTCCAGGGATGTGCAGATTAGGGTGAATTGGCCATGCTAAATTGTCCCACAATGCCCAGGGATGTGTAGGTTAGGTTGGATTGGCCATGCTCAATTGTCCATCGGGCCCAGGGATATGTTGATTAAAGTAGATTGACCATACTAAATTGTCCTCTCGTGTCCAGGGATGTGTAAGTTAGGGTGAATTGGTCGTGATGAATTGTCCCATAGTGTTCAGGGATGTGCAGGTTATGGTGAATTGGCCATGCTAAATTGTCCATAGTGCCCAGGAATGTGTAGGCTAGGGTGAATTGACCACGATAAATTGTCCCATATTGTCCAGGGATGTGCAGATTAGGGTACAGTAGTAAAGGATTGGGTCTGGATGGCTTCATCTTCGGAAGGTCGGTGTGGACATGTTGGGCTGAAGGGCCAGTTTCCACACTGTAGGGATTCTATGGATTCTATGGGAACAGATTGGGGTGAGAAGTATGTTATATCACCTTTCACACTTATTTTTATTAGATTATGAGGTGATGTTTCAGTTTTATTATCAGAGGGGTGTCAGCCTCTACTTTGTAACAGATAGACCAAACCATGAGCCAACATTTCATGATGTAGTTCACCTCAGAGACAACACACCAGACAGCAGCAGCTGACATTACAAATAGGCTGCAATCAAAGCTGCAACTGCTCGAGCAGTGATGACAGATCCAGACACAATCACTGGGCGAGTTACAGAAGCTGACAGCTCCATGATGTTTGATGTGTCCTTCTTTATGATTCGGTGAAATTCATCCGAAAAACATTCAACTGCATTTATATTTGCTGTTAATATCTCCATCATGTCATTTGATGTCACAGGTTCATGATTGAGATTGGAGTTGTTCACACTGTCATGTTGGACCATCAACAGGAGCAGAATTGGCCCATCGAGTCTGCTTCCCATTGGATCATGGCTGATATGGTTCTCAACTCCATTCTCGTGCCTTCTCCCCCCTAACCTATGGTCCCCCTCACTAATGGAGAACCTATCTGTCACTATTTTAAATACACTCAGTGACGTGGCCTCCATAGCCTTCTGCAGCAGTGAGTTGCACAGAGACACCACTCTCTGTCTGAAGAAATTCTTCCTCATCTCAGTTCGAAAGGGTCACCCTTCACTCTCAGGCTGTGCCCTCAGGTCCTAGTCTCTCCTCCTGGGGAAATATCTCCACCACGTCCATTTTATCCAGGCCTGTCAGAATTCTGTAAGTTTCAATGAGATCATCACCATCCTTCTAAACTCCATCGAGAATAGATCCAGATTCCCCAGTTGCTCCAAGAATGATAATTGAGTTTTAGCCATTAAAAACTCCAAAGGGATTTCATAAATACATGAAGTACAAAAGTGTAACTAGGGAGAGAATAGGGTCTCTGAAAGTTCAGCAAGGCACAGTCTGTGTGGAGCCACAGGAGATGAGGGAGGGACTAAGTGAGTATTTTGCATCAGTGTTTACTGTGGAGAATGACATGGAAGACAAAAAATGTGGTGTTTTGTTGAACAATGTCCACATTACAGAGGAGAAGGTGCTGGATGGGTTGAAAAGCATAAAAGTGGATAAATCCCCAGGCCCCTGAAACTGTGTAGGAAGCTCAGGAAGTGATTGCTGGGCCCCTTGCTGAGATATTTGCAGATGACGCCAAAATGGGAGGTGCAGCGGACAGCGAAGAAGGTCACCTCAGAGATCAATGGGATCTTGATCAATTGGGCCAATGGGCCGAGGAGTGGCAGATGGAGTTTAATTTAGATAAATGCGAGGTGCTGCATTTTTGGAAAGCAAACCTTAGTAGGACTGAAACACTTAATGGTAAGGTCCTGGGGAGTATTGCTGAACAAAGAGATCTTGGAGTGCAGGTTCATAGCTCCTTGAAAGTAAAATCACCAGTAGTTACGCTGGTGAAGAAAACGTTTGGTATGCTTTCCTTTATTGGTCAGAGATTTGAGTATAGGATTTAGGATGTCATGTTGCAGTGTACAGAACATTGGTTCGGCAACTTTTGGAATACTGTATGCAATTCTGTTGGCCTTCCTGTCTGAAGGATGTTGTGAAATTTGAAAGGGTTCAGAAACGATTTACAAGGATGTTGCCAGGATTGGAGGATTTCAGCTACAGGGAGAGGCTGAGTAAGCTGAGGCTGATTTCCCTGGAGCATCGGAGGCTGAGGGATGACAATATAGAGGTTTATAAAATCATGAGAGGCATGGATAGGATAAATAGACAATATTTTCCCTGGGGTGGGGCGAGTCCAGACCTAGAGGGCAAAGGTTCAAGTTGAGAGGGTAAGATAAATAAGGGACCTAAGGGGTACCTTTTTCACCCAGAGGGAATTGAACTGCCAGAGGAAGTGGTAGAGGCTGGTACAATTTCTGTACTTAAAAGGCATCTGGATGGGTATATGGACAAAGTGCTGGCAAATGGGACCAGATTAGGTTGGGATATTGGGTCGGCATGGACAAGTTGTAGGATCTGTTTCTGTGCTGTACATCTCCATGACTATGATTCTGAAAAAGCTGCTCCATCTACAACTTTCTCACATTTGCAGGAAATGCTCTTTATCTCAGCCTCACTTATTATTGCAACCTACAATTTTAGCGATGATTTGGGCAGCTAATGAAGGAACATACCTCAAGGCCGAAGCAATGAAACTAATTGCAGTTGTGCAACATTTGATATAATTTACAGCACTTCAGAGCTCCCAAATGGAGAAAGAATGCCTGAAATGTGAGCAGGAGGTGAACGCAAACACAAACGGAGCTCTCTCATTACTGAATAATCTACTTCAAAACAACTTCGATATTTTGGTATTTGAATGCGAGTCACTGTTTCTGTGCAACTGCAGGAACAGGAATGGGCCATTTAACCCTTTGATCCTGCTCCCTCTCTCTGCACATTCATGGCCATTGAAACAGTTACAAAGCCCTCGAGAATGAGGCTGGGGAAATAATAGTGGGGAACATAGAGGATGTAGGGCAGTGTAGCACAAGAACAGGCCCTTCGGCCCACCGTGTCTGTGCTGACCGTGATGCCATTCTAAACTAATCCCCTCTGCCTGCACATGGTCCGTATCCCTCGATTCCCTGCCTGTTTACGTGTCCAATGTCCCTTAAACTCTGTGACTGTATCTCCTCCCATCTCCCCTGGCAATGCGTTCCAGGCACCTCCCACCCTCTGTGGAATAAAACTTTCCTCACACATCAGCTTTAAACGTTCCCCCTCTCACCTTAACCCTGCGCCTCCTGGTGTTTGAAGTTGGAGTTGAATAACTGGAAGACTGGATGACTAAGAAATGAAGGGTTTGGTGAAGAAGAAGAAGGAAGCATATGTTCCCCTGGAAGGGTGTTTGCTGCTCCTCAGATGCTGCCTGACCTGCTGTACTTTCCCAGCACCACTCTAACCTAGATTATGTCAGGTATAGACAGGAAGATGGAGTGAATCCTTAGAAGAGTATAACGGTAGTAGGAGTATACTGAAGAGGGAAATCAGGGGGGCAAAAGGGGACATGAGATAGCTTTGGCAAATAGAGTTAAGGAGAATTCCTAAGGGTTTTTACAAATACATTAAGGACAAATGGGTAACTAGGGAGAGAATAAAGATCAGCAAAGCACCCCATGTGTGGAGCAGCAAGAGATGATGGAGATAATAAGTAAACATTTTGCATCAGTGTTTACTGTGGAAAATGATATGGAAGATATAGAATGTAGGGAAATAGATGGTGACATCTTGAAAAATGTCCAGATTAAAGAGGGGGAAGCGCTGGATGATTTGAAATGAACAAAAGTGGATAAATCCCCAGGACCTGATCAGGTGTACCCTAGAACTCTGTGGGAAGCTTGTGAAGTGATTGCTGGGCCTCGTGCTGAGATATTTGTAGCATTGTCGCAGGTGAAGTGCCGGAAGATTGGAGGTTGGCTAACGTGGTGCCATTGTTTAAGAAGGGTGGTAAGGGTATGCCAGGGAACTACAGACCAGTGAGCCTGACATTGGTGGTGGGCAAGTTGTTGGAGGGAATCCAGAGGGACAGGATGTACATGTATTTGGAAAGGCAAGGACCAATTAGAGATAGTCAAGATGGCTTTTTATGTGGAAAATCATGTCTCTCAAACTTGATTGAGTTTTTTGAAGAAGGAACAAAGAGGATTGATGAGGGCAGATTGGTATATATGATCTATATGGACTTTAGCAAGGCATTCGACAAAGTTTCACATCGGAGACTGGTTAGCAAAGTCAGATCTCATGGAATACAAGGAGAGCTAGCCATTTGGACACAGAACTGGCTCAAAGGTAGAAGACAGAGGGTAGTGGTGGAGGGTTGTTTTTCAGACTGGAGGCCTGTGACCATCAGAATGCCACAAGGATCGGTGCTGGGTCCCCTAATTTTTGTCATTTATATAAATGGTTTGGATATGAGTTTCAGAGGTATAATTAGTAAGTTTGTAGATGACACCAAAATTGGAGGTGTAGTGGACAGCGAAGAAGGTCACCTCAGAGTACAACAGGATGTTGATCAGATGGGCCAATGGGCTGAGGAGTGGCAGATGGAGTTTAATTTAGATAAATGCGAGGTGCTGCATTTTGGGAAAGCAAATCTTAGGACTTATACACTTATACACTTAAGGTCCTGTGGAGTGTTGCTGAGCAAACAGACCAGGTTCATAGCTCTTTGAAAATAGAGTCGCAGGTAGATAGCATAGTGAAGAAGGTGTTTGATATGCTTTCCTTTATTGGTCAGAGTCTTGAGTACAGGAGTTGTCATGCTGTGGCTGTACAGGACACTGGTGAGGCCACGTTTGGAATATTGCATGCAATTCTGGTCTCCTTCCTACTGGAAGGATGTTGTGAAACTTGAAAGGGTTTCGAAAAGATTTATAAGGATGTTGACAGGGTTGGAGGATTTGAGCTATAGGAAGAGGTTAAATAGGCTGGGGCTGTTTTCCCTGGAGCATTGGAGGTTGGGGGTGACCTGATAGAGGTTTATAAAATCATGAGGAGATAAATAGACAAGGTATTTTCCCTAGTGTGCTGGTGTCCAGAACTAGAGGGCATAGGTGAGAGGGGAAAGATATAAAAGAGACTTAAGGGGCAATATTTTCACACACAGGGTGGTACATGTATGGAATGAGCTGCCAGAGGAAGTGGTGAAGGCTGGCACAATTGCAACATTTAAAAGGCATCTGGATGGGTGTAGGAAAAGGAAGGGTTTGGAGGGATATGGGCCGGGTGCTGGCAGGTGTACATCTCTCTGACTCTATGACTCGACTTGGCATCAGCCTTCCCAGTAGAACACCACTGTGTACACCAGCCCCTCTTCCCTGCATTAGACCCAGAGCCTTGACATTTCAGCTGCTCCTCCAAGTGCTTTTTAAAGATTATGAGATCAATACCCTCTCAGGTAGTACATTCCAGATCCCCACCACCCTCTGGGTGATAGTGCCCCTCAAATCCCCTCGCAACCTCCTGCAATTCACCTTAAAATGAGCCCCCCCGCTCCATCTCCGTTATTGACCCTGTGATTAAGGGGAACTATTGCTTTGTATCCAGGCTGTCCGTGCCCCTCATACTCTTATACACCTCTATCAGGTCCCCCCTCAATCCTCCCTGTTCCAAAGAAAGCAACCGAAACTTAGCCAGCCTCTCTCCATCGCTGAACTGTTCCATGCCAGCCAACATCCTGGGCAATCTCCTCTGTACCCCATCTGGTGCAATCACAACTACATCCAAATGGCGGCACGGTGGCTCAGCGGTTGGCATTGCTGGTTCACTGCACCAGGGGCCTGGGTTCAATTCCTTGCCTTCCCACAGAGTTCTCGAGCCCATCTGATCAGGTCGTGGGGGTTTACCCACTTTTATGCATTTTAAGACACCCAAGGCAAACACAAGTAACAGATAAATCACATGAATAAACAATCCCCACAATGCCTCAGGTAGGAGAAGTTGTCAAGACAGACCGCACGGGTTTCTTGGTGAAGCCCTTCCCCACGCCACAGCTCCCTTCAGACGGTAGTGACACTGTGGAACACCAAATCCCTTGTAAACTTCAAAGGTTTGTCAAATTAGTCAGTGTTTGATGTTGTGAAGATGAGTCACATTAGACTCAATGTTAATGGTGTTTCTCTCTCCACAGATGCTGCCAGACCTGCTGAGTTTCTGCAATGCTTTCTGTGTTTGTTTCTGATAATCTGATCTTGAAACTGTGGCGGGAATTCAACATTAATATGAATATTATACTTGTATATATTGCTGGTGCATAAACTCTAATCGTTCTGAACCACCATTTCTTGGCAGTATGCCGAATGGAACCATCGCGTGACAGAAGAACTGACTGTGTTGGTGTTATCAAATCTGGTCAAATGAGAAGAATAGGAGGCCTACCATGGATTAACACAAACATTCCCCAAACAAGGAATTAATTTACTAATGTCACAACACAGGGTTGCTCAACAGTGGGAAATCAACTCACAATAGGCAGGGAGAAGTAATCCTACACAGTCATTCCACATTTGGTTGTGACTAGTGATGGAGAATTAAATAATTAATTGGGGGAGGTCAATCACCTCCAACCTCATTGCCTGGAGGATCCCAATCCATCTGGTCCAAAAGATGAGGCTGAAGCATCTGTAACACCTTCAGCCAGACGTGCCAAGTGGGGATCCATCTCGGTCTCCCCCATGAGATTCCCAGCATCATGAACGTCAGCCATTTGATTCAGTCCATGTGACGTCAAGGAATGATTGAAGGCACAGGATGTTACAATGGTCATAAACCCATCTAACATGCCTGCAACAGCACTGGGACAAGATACAATGCAGTATCAAAGCAAGAGTTCTGAGGAAAAACCTTCCCAACCCATGACTGAGAATTTCAGAGGAAACAAATGTTTAGGCACACAATAAGCTCCAAGCTCAACTCCAAGCCACTCAACACACTGACTGGGAACCATACCACCATTCATACAGTCATGGAGTTGGACAGCACGGAAACAGATCCTTTGCTGCAATTCTTCCATCCCGACCAGATATCATCATTTAATCGAATCCCATTTACCATCATTTGGAACATATCCCTTCAAACCTTTCCTATTCATGTACCCATCCAGATGCCTTTTAAATGTTGTATTTGTACCAGCCTCCATCACTTCCTCTGGCAGTTCATTCCTTGCACACACCACCCTCTGTGTGAAAAATCTGTCCCTTAGGTCCGTTCAGTTTTGGACTCCCGTAACTTGAGAAAAAGGTCTTGTCTATTCACCCTATCCAGGCCCTTCATGATTTTATAAACGATCAGTTCACCCCTCAGCCTCCAATGCTCCAGAGAACGTAGACCAGCTTATTCAGTGTCGAAAGTTCAAACCTGCCAACCCCGACAACATCCTCATAAATCTTTTCTGCACCCTTTCAAGTTTACCAACATCTTTCTGAAAGCAGGGAGACCAGAATCAAATGCAGTATTCTGGACTAACTAATGTCCTGCACAGCCGCAACATGACCTCCTAAGTCCAATACCCAATGCATTGACCTATAAAGACAAGCCAAGCAAATATCTTCTTCACTGGCCTGTCAAACTGCAACTCCACCTTCAAGAAACCATGAACTTGCAAGCCCAGGTCACTCCCTAGGGTGGTATCATTAAGTCTATAAGTCCTGAACCGATTTGTCCTTCCCAAAATGCAACACCTTGAACTGACAGGAGAATGTGGTTGACCCCTAACAGCCATCTGGAAAATTAGGGATGGGCAATAAACACTGGCATTGCCTATGGAAAATTCTGAATGGGATGCTTGTGTCAGATCATTAATACTTGAGGAGTTGAGTTCACGTTCAGAGACATTCAAGAAATGATTTGCAGACCAAGACATTTCTGAAGGAATGAATCATATGCCAGGAAGAAGTTCCAAAACAAGCAACAGCAATAGGCCATTCGGCCCTTCAAACCAGCTCTGCCTTCCATGAAAGAGATGGGCTGATCTGATGTTAATCTCAACTCTACATTCCTGCATATCCCCAAAAGCCCATCCCACCTTGGGGGACAGGGTGTCTCAGTGGTTAGCCCTGCTGCACCGCTGCACCAGGGACCTGGGTTCGATTCCAGCCTCAGGAGACTGTCTCTGTCGGGTTTGCACATTCTCCCATGTCTGCGTGGGTTTGCTCTGGTTTTTTCCCATTATCCAGGGATGTGTAGGTTAGAGTGGATTGATCATGCCAAATTGTCCCGTAGTGTCCAGGGATGTGTAGGTTAGGGTGGATTGGTCATGCCAAATTGCCTCGTAGTGTCCAGGGATGTGCAGGTTAGAGTGGATTGGTCATGCCAAATTGCCTCGTAGTGTCCAGGGATGTGTAGGTTAGAGTGGATTGGTCATGCCAAATTGTCCCGTAGTGTCCAGGGGTGTGTAGGTTAGAGTGGATTGACCATGCTAAATTGCCCACAGTGTTCAGGGATATGCAGGTTAGTTGCAGTAGTCAGGGGTGAATGTAAAACCATATGTTTGGGGAAATGGGTCTGGATGGGATACTCGTCAGCAGGTCAGTGTAGACTTGGGTCAAATGGCCTGTTTCCACACTATATTGATTCAAGGAATTTTATCATTGTAATTCGGAATCTATCTGGCTGTGACTGAAAAATACTTAAAGATACTGCATCCATGACCTTTTGAGGAAGGGAGTTGCAAAGACTCTGAACCCTCCGAGGGAATAAAAATGATTTGTCTTCTTTGTTTTAAATGAGTGCTCACTTATTTTTAAACCATGACCACCTAGTTCTAGATTCTCCCACAAGCATAAACTGTCCTTTCCACACCCACCCAGCCAAGCCACTTTGGGATCTTATATGGATTAAAAAAAATCATGTCTGACCATAGGGAGAGGCTGGATACAATGGGAATGTTTCCCCTGGAGCGTCAGAGCCTGAGGGGAGACTTTATAATGTCATGAGTGGCACAGATAGGATTATTAGCCAAGATCATTTTCATACAGTTGGAGGAGTCCAAAGCAGAGGTCACAGGTTTAAGGTGAAAGATGAAAGATTTAAAAGGGTAACTTTTTCACACAGAAGATGGTGTGTGTATGGAACTAGCTGCCAGAGGAAGTGGTGGAGGCTGGTACAATTATAACATTTAGAAGGCATCTGGATGGGTACAAGAATTCATAGAGTTTAGAGGGATATGGGCCAATTGTTGGCAAATGGGACTGGATCAGGTTAAGATACCTGGTCGCCATGGATGAGTTGGACCGAAGGGCCTGTTACCGTGCTGTATAACTCTATGGCTCTTCCAAGCTCCAGAGCATATGGTGCCAGCCTGCCTTGTCTTTTTTCATTCGGTGACCCAGTCCTTCCAGGTATTAGTCTGGACGACCTTCTCTGAATGGATTCACATTCTTCCTTCAGTCTGGGGACCAATACTGTGCTATCTGAATCAAGGGCCCAATACTTATTTCAATTATTGATTCGTAATGAATTGGAAAATTGCATGCGTATTCTTAGCTAACTACGAATCTAACTAATGGATTCTGGAAAATGGTACATGACCATTAGAAGGGTCAGTGAGCAAGATATGATTGACAAATTGGTGTCCATGGGTATTTACCAATGGGTCAACGACAAGACCAAGCGAACCACACAACGCATCCGGTTAGAAATACTGCCAAGACAGATCCCACTGATTTCTCAGCAAAAACCCTTCCCCAGCTCACAGCTCCCTCCAGATATTAGTGACATAGTAGATGCTTTGCAAACTTTACAAGATATTCAAATTGTTCAGTTTTTGATGTCATGAAGATGAGGCACATCTGACTCAAGATTATCTCTGTTTCACTCTCCACCGATACCGCCAGACCTACTGAGTTTCTGCGTTTGTTTCAGTTTTTGATGATCTGATCTTGAAACTGTGGAGAGAATTTGGTATTAATATGTACATTACATATGTATATACTCTTTTCAAATACTTATCACCATTTCTTCAGCTGGTGACACATTGCTAAAGCTGTTTGTTTCTGTTGTCCAAACTTTCAACTGAAGTTTTCAAATCTTTGGCAATATCAAACCTGGGAAATGAGATGTGCAGGACAGTGAGCAAGGAGCAGCAAACATATCGAAAACAAAGTCAATCTGAAAATGTCACAAGGAGAAAGGGAAGACTGCAGATGCTGGAGATCAGATCAGGCCTCACTCCTGATGAAGGGCTTATACCAGAAACATCGATTCTCCTGCTCCTCGGATACTGCCTGACCGGCTGTACTTTTCCAGCATCACACTCTTCGCCTGGTAATGTCACCACACAGGGTTGCTCAACAGTTAAAAAAATCAGCTTACACCAGGTTGAGTGAAATGATCTGACAATGGTCATTCCACATCCAGTTGGAACTGTTGGGGAATAATTAAACACGCAATTGGGAGGGAGCACTCACCGCCATCTTCAATGATTGGGGATTCCAGCCAATCAGTCCAAAAGACGAGGCTGAAGAATGTGCCAGGTGGGTGATCCATCTTGGTCTGCCCCATGAAAGGGGCGGCACGGTGGCACAGTGGTTAGCACTGCTGCCTCACAGCGCCTGTAGACGCGGGTTCAATTCCCGACTCAGGCGACTGACTGTGTGGAGTTTGCACGTTCTCCCCGTGTCTGCGTGGGTTTCCTCCGGGTGCTCCGGTTTCCTCCCACAGTCCAAAGATGTACGGGTCAGGTGAATTGGCCAAGCTAAATTGCCCGTAGTGTTAGGTAAGGGATAAATGTAGGGGTATGGGTGGGTTGCGCTTCGGCGGGTCGGTGTGGACTTGTTGGGCCGAAGGGCCTGTTTCCACACTGTAAGTCTAATCTAATCTAATCTAATGAGATTTCCAGCTTCCTGAATGTCAGCCATTAGCCAATTCGGTTCAACCAACGTGGAACCATCGAACATGCCTGCAATAGCACTGGGACAAGCTGCAATGCAGTACCAAAGTGAGGGCCCTCCATAAACACCTCCCAATCCCATGACCTGGAAGGTCAAGAGAAACAAAAGAATAGGCACACAGTAAGCTACAAGCTCAAGTCAAAGCCACTCAACACACTGACTTGGAACCATATCACCATTCTGATAGTCATTGAGCTGTACAGCATGGAAACAGATCCTTTGGTCCAACTCATCCACGCTGACCAGATATCCTAAATTAATGTAGTCCCATTTGTCAGCTTTTGGATCGAATCCCTCGAAACCCTTTCTATTCATGTACCCGTGCAGATGCCTTTAAATGCTGCAATTGCACCAGCCTCCAACACCCCCCCCCCCCCCCCCCCTCTGGCAGCTCATTCTACACACACACATGACCCTGTGTGTGATAAAGTTGCCCCTTGGGTCCCTTTTCAATCTTTCCACTCTCATCTTAAAGCTTTGCCACCTAGTTTTGGACTCCCCTCACATGGGAAAAAAAGATCTTGACTTTTCACCCTATCAATGCCCCACATGATTTTAAAAACCTCGATCAGGTCACCCCTCAGCCTCCGATGCTCCAAAGAAAGCAGCCCCAGCCCATTCAGCCTCTCCCTGTAGCTCAAAGCCTCCAGTCCTGGCAACATCCTTGTGAGTATTTTCAGTATTCTTTCCTGTTTAACATCATCTCTCTGAAGGCAGGGAAACCAGAATTGTATGCAGTATTACAAAAATGGCCAAAGCAATGTCCTGTACGGCCATAGCATGACATCTCAACTCCTATACTAAATGCACTGACCTTTCAAGACAAGCGTACCAAACGCCTTTCTCACCACTCTGTCTACCTGCGACTCCACCTTCAAGGAACTATGAACTTGTACCCCAAGGTCTCTCTTTCAGCAACACTGGCAGGGCCCTATCATTAAGTGCATAGCTCCTGCACTGATTGGTCTGACCAAAATGCAACACCTCACATTTACAGTCCCACAACAATGTGGTCAACAGCCCTTCATCAAATTAGGAATGGGTGATAAACACTAGTATTGCCAATGAAAAATTCCAAGTGTCAGATTATTAACAGAGGGTTTACAATTCAGGGTCTGAGATATTCAAGAGCTGATTTGCGAATCAACACATTCCTGACAGAGAATCGCACATCAGGAAGAACATCCAAAGAAGGAACAAATGTAGGCCACATGGCCCTTCACGTTTGTTCTGCCTTCCACGAAGATCACAGCGGATCTGATTTTAACATCAACTCTACATTCCTGCACCTTCCCCAATAATCCCACCCACTCTTGGTCATTAAGAATCAATCTACTTTTGTCTTAAAAATATTTGAAGATTCTGCATCCACTGCCTGTTGAGGAAGGGAATTCCAAAGACTCTCACTCTCTGAGAGAAAAAATGTTTTCCCATCTCGGTTTCAAACAGGTGCTCACTTATTTTTAAACCGTCACCCCCGAGATCTAGATTCTCCCACAAGAGGAAACATCCTTTCTACACACACCCTGTCAGGTCCCCTCAGGATGTTATATATTTTGAAAGATTCACTTCTGACCACTGGGAGAGGCTGAACTGGCTGTGGCTTTTTCTCTTGGAGCATTGAAGGCAGGGGTTTGACCTCATTCCATGGGGTCATGAGGGGCATGCATTGGGTGAGTGGCCAAGATCTTTATACCAGGGCAGGGGAGTCCAAACCAGAGGGAATAGGTTTAAAGTGAGAGAGGAAAGATATAAAAGGGACCTTATGGATAACTCTTTCATGCTGAAGGTGGTGCAGGTATGGAATGAGCAGCCAGAGGAAGTGTTGTAGGTGGGTAACATTTTAACATTTAAGAGGCATCTGGATGGGTCCATGAATATGAAGAATTGAGAGGGAGATGGGGCAAATGCTGGAAAATGGGACTACAGGACCATGGGATATCTGGTCAGCAAGGATGAGTTAGACCAAAGAGTTTATTTCCATGTTCTGCAACTCTATGACTCTTCGAAACACCAGGGGATACAGACCCAGCCTGCCTTGCCTATCCTCTTATTCCAGGTATGAGTTACGCAAACCTTCTCTGAGCTACTTCTAACTCATCCTTCTATCAGTCCGGGAACCAAAACTGTGCTGTCAGAATCAATACTTATTTCAATTATTAATTCAAAATGAACTGAAAATTCCACAAGTATTGCTAACCAACTGTGAATCTAACCAATGGAATCTGGAAATTGGTATTTGACCATGAGCAGGGTCATTGATCAAGGTATGATTGACAAATTAGTATCCGAGTCAGTGAGGCAACAAAATCAGATCAATCGTTCAGCTATAGGTTAATGAGGAAAGAAATGTGTTTTCAAAGATATTGGTCTTGTACTCATAGAGTCATGGAGATGTACAGCATGGAAACAGACCATTCAGTCCAATTCATCCATGCCAACCAGATAGCCCAACCCGATCAAGTCCCACCTGCCAGCACCTGGCCCATATCCCTCCAAAACCTTCCTATTCATTTACCGATCCAGATGCCTTTTAAATGTTGTAATTGTACCAGCCTCCACCATGTCCTCTGGCAGTTCATTCCATACACATACCATATTCTGCATGAAAACGTTTCCCCTTAGGTCTCTTTTATATCTTTTTCCTCTCAACCTAAATTTATGCCTTCTAGTTCTGGACTCCTCCACCCCAGGGGAAAGACTTTGTCTATCCTATCCATGCTCTTCATGATTTTATAAACCTCTATGAGGTCACCCCTCAGCCTCCAGCATGAAACCAACATGGTCATTCTAAAAGATGAGAGACTTAACAAACAATCCGGATCTTTTTCAACATATAATTTCTGTTACATCACACTGTAAACTTTTGCTATAAATTCTGTGTCTTACAATCTTATTCCCCACAATCACCTGATGAAGGAGCAGCGCTCTGAAAGCTAGTGCTTCCAAATAAACCTTGGACTATAACCTGGTGTTGTGTAATTTTCAACTTTATTCTATCCATGCCTCTCACAATTTTATAAACCTCTAACAGGTCACCTCTCAGCCTCCAATGCTCCAGGGAAAACAGCCTCAATCTATTCAGCCTCTACCGTTAGCTCAAATCATCCAACCCTGACAACATCCTTGTCAATCGTTTCTGAACCCTTTCAATATTCACAACATCCTTCCGACAGGAGGGAGACCAAGGAATACTCCCCAAGTGGCCGAATGAATGTCCTGTACAGTCGCAACATGACCTCCCAACTCCGAGACCTGATGCTCCAATGAATAACGGAAAGCATACCAATCGCCTTCCTCACTATCCTATCCACCTGCAACTCCATTTACAATGAGCTATGAACCTCCACTCCATTCTTGTGCAACTTCACATTACAGAAAAATCGCGCTTCAGAAACAGCACTTAAAGTGTCTGTGCCAATCATGTTGCAGCCAACACACATTTTACAACTTCACAATGTAGAAAGTGTCCTCAATTCTTCAATGATGTTACAGCGAATTTACGTTGATGAAACACACATTATAACAGAACAACCTGCAATTGGTCCCTGAGGGATTCCTAAGGGATAAACATTGAGTCTAATGTGACTCATCTTCATGACATCAAAAACTGACCAATTTGACAGCCTTGTGAAGTTTACAAGGGATTTGGTGATCCACAGTGTCACTAATATCTGAAGGGAGCTGTGGCCTGGGGAAGGCTTTCACTGAGAAACCCGTGGGATCTTTCTTGACAACATCTCCTATCTGAGGTATTGTGGTGGTTGTTTATTTATGTGATTTATCTGTTCCTTGTGTTTGCCCCATGTTAATCTTGAGATGGTAGAACGTGTCGCATGTCAATCTTTCATTTTGCCTGTTTCTTGAGTAAGTTTTCTTTGTAATAAGTTAATTAACTTTGTTTAATAAAGTCACCTCAGGCATACTTTTTGTCGAGGGGACTAATATACGAGCAGGGAGATTTGCGAGAGCTGCTCAGGACGACTGAAACCAGTAATTCTGGGGCAGATCCAGGGAAATAGTGAGGAAAGAGATCACTCTGAGACTGGGACAGTTGGGAACATGAGTGAGACAAACAGTCAGAGCAGGAAGGAAAAAATCCTAGAGAACAAGGTAGGATTGATAAACTAAACTGCATTTATTTCAATGCAAGAGGCCGAACAGGGAAGGCAGATGAACTAAGGGCATAGTTAGGAACTTGGAACTGGGGCATCAGAGCAATTACAGAGACGTGGCTCAGGGATAGACAGGACTGGCAGCTTAATGTTCCAGGATACAAATCCTGGAGGGATAGCAAAGAGGGTGAGAGAGGAGGGGGAGTAGCGTTTCTGATAAGGGAGAGCATTATGGCTGTGCTGAGGGAAGAAATTCCTGGGAATGCATCCAAAGAGGTTATTTTGGTGGAACCGAGAAGTTTAGATTAGATTACTTACAGTGTAGAAACAGGCCCTTCGGCCCAACAAGTCCACACCGACCCGCCAAAGCGCAACCCACCCATTCCCCTACATTTACCCCTTTACCTAACACTATGGGCATTTTAGCATGGCCAATTCACCTGCCCTGCACACCTTTGGACTGTGGGAGGAAACCGGAGCACCCGGAGGAAACCCACGCAGACACGGGGAGAACGTGCAAACTCCACACAGACAGTTGCCTGAGGCAGGAATTGAACCCAGGTCTCAGGCGCTGTGAGGCAGCAGTGCTAACCACTGTGCCACCATGCCGCCCTAGTAGGAAAGGGATGATGACCTTAGTGGGATTATATTCTCAACACTCAAATAATTGTTCTGGTTCTGTTCGCTGAGCTGGGAGTTTGTGTTGCAAACGTTTCGTCCCCTTTCTAGGTGACATCCTCAGTGCTAGGGAGCCTCCTGTGAAGCGCTTCTGTGATGTTTCCTCCGGCATTTATAGTGGCTTGTCTCTGCTGCTTCCGGTTGTCAGTTGCTGTCCGCTGCAGTGGTCGGTATATTGGGTCCAGGTCGATGTGTTTGTTGATAGAATCTGTGGATGAGTACCATGCCTCTCGGAATTCCCTGGCTGTTCTCTGCTGGACATACAGAACAGACAACAGGACGTTGAACCTATTAACAAAGACGGCATACTCAAACTACTGGACCTGTGCCTCACAACACACTTCACATTCAACAGCCAGATATACGAACAAATCAATGGAACACCCATGGGCTCACTGATCTCTGGACTCATAGCAGAAGCTGTAATGCAAAGGTTAGAACAAACAGTCTTACCGCAAATTCAACCCAAACTCTGGGTCAGATATGTGGATGACACCTTTGTAATCATTAAAAACACAGAAATAGAGAACACACACCGGATCATCAACGCCACACACACCGGAATCCGATTCACGAGAGAGGAAGAAAAGGACAACCAGCTCCCATTCCTAGACGTGATGGTACAGAGAACACCGAATGGAGAATTTAGCATGAGGGTATACAGGAAAGCCACACACACAGAACAAGTCCTGAACTATGAAAGCAACCACCCCAACACACGCAAACGAAGTTGCATCAGGACACTATTCAAAAGGGCCACAACACACTGCAGCACACCAGAACTGTAAAAAGAGGATGTCACCTAGAAAGGGGACGAAACATTTGCAACACAAACTCCCAGCTCGGTGAACAGAACCACAACAACGAGCACCCGAGCTGCAAATCTTCTCCCAAACTTTGTCCTCGAATAATTGGCGGGAAAGTGCAAAGCAAATTTTTAAGGAGATCTCAGTTATCTGTAAGAATAATAGGGTGGTTATGGTCGGGGTTTTAACTTTCCAAATATAACTGGGCCCACCATAGTTTAAGGGTTTAGATGTAAGTGTGTTCAAGAAAATGTTGTGATTCAGCATCTAGATGTACCTACTAGAGAAAACGCAAAACTTGACCTCCTCTTGGGAAATAAGGCAGAGCAGGTGGAGGGGGAGCACTTAGGGGCAAATGACTGTAAATCTGTTATTTTTAGAATAAATTAGTGATGGAAAAGGTGAGACTGCATCTAAAAGTTGAAGTTCAAAATTGGAGAAAGGCCAAATTTGACAGTATTAGGCAAGAACATTCAAAAGTTGAGTGGGGATAGATGTTCGCAGATAAAGGGACGGCTGGAAAATGAGAAGCTTTCAGATTTGAGATAACGAGAGTCCAGAGACAACATATTCCTGGTAGGGTGAGAGGCAAGGCTGGGAGGTGTAGGGAATGATGGGTGATGAGAGAAATTGTGGTTTTGGTTAAGAAAAAGAAGGAAATGCGTCAGGGATAGAGAGATCGAGTCAATCCGTAAAAGAGTACAAAGGCAATAGGAGCAATTTTTGAGGGAAGTCAGGAGGGCAAAAAGGGGATATGAGATAGCTGTGGCAAATAGGGTTAAGGAGAATCCAAATGGATTTTATATATATACACATACAAAGGACGAAAGGATAACGAGGGAGAGAACAGTGTCCCATCAAGTTCAGCAAGAGAGCCCACGTGTGGAACTGCAGGAGATGGGGGAAGATATTAAATGAATATTTTGCATCAGGCATTGACTAGGCCACTTTTGGAATATTATTTGCAATTCTGGTCTCCTCCAATTGGAAGGAACTTGTGAAACTTGCAAGGGTTCAGAAAAGATTTACGAGGAAGGGTTTGGAGGGATGTGGGCTGCGTGCTGGCAGGTGGGACTGGATTGGGTTCAGAAATCCGGTCTGCATGGCCGGGTTCGACCGAAGGGTCTCTTTCCATGCTGGACATCTCGATGACTCTCTGTTGACTGTGGAGAAGGACATGGAAGATACAGAATGTGGTACAATAATTAGTGACATCTTGACCAATGTCCATATTACAGAAGAGGGGGTAATGGATGTTGTAAAATGCATAAAAGTGGGTAAATCCCCAAGACCTGATCAGTTGTACTCTAGAACTCTGTGCGAAGCCAGCGAATTGAACCCAGGCCCTTGGCACAGTGAACCAGCAATGCCAACCGCTGAGCCACCGTGCCAACATTTGGATGTAGTTGTGATTGCACCAGGTGGGGTACAGAGGAGATGCCCCAGGATGTTGGCTGGCATGGAACAGTTCAGCGATGGAGAGAGGCTGGCTAAGTTTGAGTTGTTTTCTTGTAACAGGGAGGATTGAGGGGGGACCTGATAGAGGTGTATAAGAGTATGAGGGGCACAGAGAGCCTGGATATGAAGCAACAGTTCCCCTTAATCACAGGGTCAATAACAGGGGTGGGCTCATGTTAAGGTGAAAGGCAGGAGGGTGCAAGTGGATTTGAGGGGCACTATCACCCAGAGGGTGGTGGGGATCTGGAGTATACGACCTGAGAGGGTATGCGATCTCATAACCTTTAAAAAGTACTTGGAGGAACAGTTGAAATGTCAAGGCTATGGGCCTAATGCAGGGAAGAGGGGCTGGTGTGTTCTACTGGGAAGGCTGAAGCCAAGTAGTTATTCAACCCCAACTTCAAATACACAGGAAGCGCAGGGTTAAGGTGAGGGGGGAAAGTTTAAAGCAGATGTGCGAGGAAAGTTTTATTCCATAGAGGGTGGGAGGTGCCTGGAACACATTGCCAGGGGAGATGGGAGGAGATACAGTCACAGAGTTTAAGGGACATTTGGACAGACAGGTAAACAGGCAGGGAATAGAGGGATACGGACCATGTGCAGGCAGAGGGGATTAGTTTAGAATGGCATCACGGTCAGCATAGACACGGTGGGCCGAAGGGCCTGTTCTTGTGCTACACTGCCCTACATCCTCTATGTTCCCCACTATTATTTCCCCAGCCTCATTCTCCCGGGCTTTGTAACTGTTTCAATGGCCATGAATGTGCAGAGAGAGGGAGCAGGATCAAAGGGTTAAATGGCCCATTCCTGTTCCTGCAGTTACACAGAAACAGTGACTCGCATTCAAATACCAAAATATCAAAGTTGTTTCGAAGTAGATTATTCAGTAACGAGAGAGCTCCGTTTGTGTTTGCGTTCACCTCCTACTCACATTTCAAGCATGCTTTCTGCAATTGGGAGCTCTGAAGTGCTGTAAATTATATCAAATGTTGCACAACTGCAATTAGTTTCATTGCTCCCGCCTCAAGGTATGTTCCTTCATTAGCTGCCCAAATCATCGCTAAAATTGCAGGTTGTAATAACAAGTGTGAGGCTGAGATAAAGAGCATTTCCTGCAAATGTCAGAAATTTGTCAGAATCATAGTCATAAAGATGTACAGCACAGAAACAGATCCTACAACTTGTCCATGCCGACCAAATATCCCAACCTAATCTGGTCCCATTTGCCAGCACCCGGCCCATATCCCTCTAAACCCTTCCTATTCATATACCCATCCAGATGCACTTTAAGTGCAGTAATTGTATCAGCCTCTACAACATCCCCTGGCAGCTCATTCCATAGCCGTACCACCCTCTGTGTGAAAATGTCGCCACTCAGGTCACTTTTATATCGTTCCCCTCTCACCCTACAGCTATGCACTTTAGCTCTGGACTCCACCAATCCTAGGGAAAAGACATTGTCTATTTATCCTATCCATGTCCCTCATGATGTTTTAAACCTTGATAAAGTCACCCTTCAGTCTTCAACGGTCCAGGGAAAATAGCCCCAGTCTATTCAGCCTCTCCCTCCAGTTCAAATCCTCCAACCCTGGCTACGTCCCTGTAAGTCTTTTCTGAACCCTTTCAACATCCTTCAGATAGGAAGGCGACCAGAATTGCACACAATATTCCAAAAATGGCCAAACCAATGTCCTGTACAGCTGCAACATGACAACCCAAATCCTACACTCAATGCTCTGACAAATAAAGGAAAGCATACCAAACGTGGTGGAGGTATTTCCACTAGGCGGAGAGACTAGGACCCGAGGGCACAGCCTGTGAGTGAAGGGGTGACCCTTTTTAACTGAGATGAGGAAGAATTTCTTCAGACAGAGAGTGGTGAATCTGTGCAACTCACTGCTGCAGAAGGCTATGGAGGCCACGTCACAGTGGATTTAAAATAGTGACAGATAGGTTCTCGATGAGTGAGGGGACCAAAGGTTGGGGGTGGGGGGGGTGGGGAAGGCAGGAGAATGGAGTTGAGAACCATATCAGCCATGATCCAATGGGAAGCAGACTCGATGGGCCAGTTCTGTTCCTGTATCTGTTGGTCCAAATGAGAGTGTGATGACTAGATTAGATTAGATTCAATATGGAAACAGGTCCTTCGGCCCAACCAGTCTACACCGACCCTCCGAAGAACAACCCACCCAGACCCATGTCCCTCTGACTAACGCACCTAACTCTGTGGGCAATTTAGCAATGGAGAACCGGCAGTGGCTAATCATCGGTGGCGAATCTGCCGTGGCGAATCGGCACCAACCCATCCTATCTACCTGCGACTCCACTTTCAAGGAGCTATGAACCTGCACTCCATTCTTGTGCAACTCCACATTATAGAAAACCCACGCTTCAGAAACAGCACTTAACGTGTTGGGGCCAATCATGTTGTAACGAATGTACATTTGAAAAATTCAGGCTAGGATTTGACTTGACAACATCTCCTACCTGAGGCATTGTGGGCGTTGTTTATTCATGTGATTTATCTGTTACTTGTGTTTGCCTCATGTTAATCTTGAGATGGTAGAACATGTCACATGTCAATCTTTCCTTCTGTGTGTATCTCGAGTTAGTTTTCTTTGTAATAAGTTAATTAAACTTTGTTTAAGAAAGTAATCTTGAAGATTTTTCTTCTAGGGGACTAATATACGAGCAAGGAAATTTGCGAGAGCTGCTCGGGAGCATTGAATCTTGTAATTTAGGGGAGGATCCAAAGAAATAGTGAGGAAAGAGATCAATCTGAGACTGGTACAGTTGGGAAAATGAGTGAGACAAACAGTCAGGGCAGGCAGGAAAAAAACAGAACAAGGTAGGATTGATAAATTAAACTGCATTTATTTCAATGCAAGAGGCCGAACAGGGAAGGCAGATGAACTAAGAGCATAGTTAGGGATATGGTACTGGGGCATAATAGCAAACACTCACCTCCACCACTTCCTCTGGCAGCTCATTCCATACATTCTTGAAAACATAGCCTCTTCAGTCGCTTTTATATCCTCCTCCTCTCACCCTAAATCTATGCCCTCTCGTTCTGGACTCCTCCACCCCAGGGAAGAGACTTTGTCTACTTATCCCATCTGTGCTCATCATGACTGACGTCAGTCACCAGCCCTGCCTTATTTCCCAAGGAATAAAGGCCAGGTGCTGACTAATGGGACGAGACTGGGTTCGGATATCTAGTTGACATGGACGAGTTGGAGCGAAGGGTCTGATTCCGTGCTGTACATCTCTATGACTAATGCAATCATCATGTTATACAAGAACTGGTTGTGTTGGCATTATCAAATCTGGTCAAATGTGTAGTATAGGAGGGCCAAGTAAATAAGTGTGAAAGGTGGAATAACATACTTCTCACCCCCAATCTGTTATCATAGAATCCATAGAATCCCTACAGTGTGGAAACTGGCCCTTCAGCCCAATGAGACCACACCGACCCTCCGAACAGTAAGCCACACAGACCTATTCCCTCACTACTGTACCCTAAACTGCACATAGCTGGACATGATGGGACAATTTAGCATGGTCAATTCACCCTAATATGCACATCCTTAGGCACTATGGACAATTTGGAATGGCCAGTTCACCATAACCTACACATCCTTGGATACTATGGACAATTTAGCATGGCTAATCCATCCCAACCTGCACATCCCTCAACACTAGGGGACAATTTAGCACGGCCAATTCACCCTAATCTGCACATCCCTGGACATTATGGGATAACTTAGCACGGCCAATCCACCCGAACCTGCATGTCTATGGACTGTGGGATGAATTCGGAGCACCCGGATGAAACCCACACAGACACGGGGAGAATGCACAAACTCCACGCAGATCATCACCTGAGGATGAAATCGAACCCGAGTCCGTGGCGCTGTGAGGCAACAATGTTCCATATTACCATTTTTACAGACCACCTTTGTGACACACCTCACCCTGTCTTCTTCAAAACATGATTACAGCCGTAAATGTGGGATATGGGCCAAATGCTGGCAAATGGGATTCGATTAAATGATGATATCTGGTCGGTATGGAAGAATTGCACCAAAGGATCTGTTTCCGTGCTGTCCAACTCTCTGACTGTGTGAATGGGGATATGGTTCCCAGTCAGTGTGTTGGAGTTGGGCTGGGAACTTCTTGTGTGCCGATTCTTTTGCTTCCCCGGAGCGTCCACGTCATGGGTTGGGGAGGGTTTTCTGCACCACTCTTGCTTTGGTACTGCATTGCATCTTGTCCCAGTGCTGTTACAGGCATTTTAGATGGGTTCATGACCATTGTAGCATCCTGTGCCTTCAGTCATTCCTTGATGTCACATGGACTGAATCGAATTGGCTAATGGCTGATGTTCATGATGCTGGGAATCTCATGGGGGAGACCGAGATGGATCACCCACTTGGCACTTCTGGCTGAAGGTGTTACAGATGCTTCAGCCTCATCTTTTGGACCTGATGGGTTGGGATCCTCCAGGCAGTGAGAGGTGATAAGGGATAAGGCCAGGTGCTGACAAATGGGACAAGATTAGGTTCAGAAAGGGTCTGATTCCTTCCTGAACATATGACTAATGCAATCATCATGTTACAGAAGAACTGGTTGTGTTGGCATTATCAAATCAGGTAAAATGAGAAGTGCTACCACAGAGCAATACCAAACATGCACTAAACAATGAGTTAATTTACTGATCCATTTCGGTCTCCCCCATGAGATTCCCAGCATCATGAACGTAACGCTCCTGGGCAAACAGCCACTTAGAATCATGAAGTCATACATGCTCCAGCCCGTCCATGTGACCAGATATCCCAACCCAATCTAGTCCCACCTGCCAGCACCCGGCCCATATCCCTCTCAACCCTTCCTACTCCTATACCCATCTAGATGCTGTTTAAATGTTGCAATTGTACCAGCCTCCGCCACTTCCTCTGGCAGCTTATTCCACACATAGAGTCATAGAGATTTACAGCATGGAAACAGACCCTTCGGTCCAACCCGTCCATGCTGACCAGATATCCCAACCCAATCTAGTCCCACCTGCTAGCACCCGGCCCATATCCCTCCAAACCCTTCCTATTCATATACCCATCCAAATGCCTCTTATCTGTTGCAATTGTACCAGCCTCCACCACATCCTCTGGCAGCTCATTCCATACACGTACCACCCTTTGCAAAAAAAAATTGCCCGTTAGGTCTCTTTTATATCTTTCCCCTCTCACCCTAAACCTATGCCCTCTAGTTCTGGACTCCCCAACCCCAGGGAAAAGACTTTGCCTATTTACCCTATCCATGCCCCTCATAATTTTGTAAACATCTATAAGGTCACCCCTCAGCCTCCGATGCTCCAGGGAAAACAGCCCGAGCCTGTTCAGCCTCTCCCTGTAGCTCAGATCCTCCAACCCTGGCAACATTCTTGTAAATCTTTTCTGAATCCTTTTAAGTTTCACAACGTCCTTCCGGTAGGAAGGAGATCAGAATTGCACGCAATATTCCAACAGTGGCCTAACCAACGTCCTGTACAGCCGCAACATGACCTCCCAACTCCTGTACTCAATACTCTGACCAATAAGAGAAAGCATACCAAACGCCTTCTTCACTATCCTATCTACCTGCGACTCCACTTTCAAGGAGCTATGAACCTGCACTCCAAGGTCTCTTTGTTCAGCAGCACTCTCTAGAACTTTACCATTAAGTATATAAGTCCTGTTAAGATTTGTTTTCCCAAAATGCAGCACCTCGCATTTATCTGATTTAAATTCCATCTGCCACTTCTCAGCCCATTGGCCCATCTGGTCAAGATCCTGTTGTAATCTGAGGTAGCCCTCTTCACTGTCCACTACACCTCCAATTTTGGTGTCATCTGCAAACTTACTAACTCTTATGCTCACATCCAATCATTTATGTAAATGACAAAAAGTAGAGGGCCCAGCACCGATCCTTGTAGCACTCCACTGGTCACAGGCCTCCAGTCTGAAAAACAGCCCTCCACCATTACCCTCTGTCTTCTACCTTTGAGCCAGTTCTGTATCCAAATGGCTGGTTCTCCCTGTATTCCATGAGATCTAACCTTGCTAATCAGTCTCCCATGGGGAACCTTGTCAAACGCCTTACTGAAATCCATATAGATTATATCTACTGCTCTGCACTCAACAATCTTCTTTGTTACTTCATCAAAAAACTCAGTCAAGTTTGTGAGACATGATTTCCCACGCACAAAGCCATGTTGACTATCCCGAATCAGTCCTTGCCTTTCCAAATACATGTACATCCTGTCCCTCAGGATTCCCTCCAACAACTTGCCCACCACCAAGGTCAGGCTCACTGGTCTACAGTTCCCTGGCTTGTCCTTACCACTCTTCTTAAACAGTGGCACCACGTTTGCTAACCTCCAGCCTTCTGGCACCTCACCTGCGACTATCGATGATACAAATATCTCAGCAAGAGGCCCAGCAATCACTTCTCTAGCTTCCCACAGAGTTCTCGGGTACACCTGATCAGGTCCTGGGGATTTATCCAACTTTAACCATTTCAAGACATCCAGCACTTCCTCCTCTGTAATCTGGACATTTTGCAAGATGTCACCCTGTATTCCCGTACATTCTATATCTTCCATATCCTTTTCCACAGTAAACACTGATGCAAAATATTCATTTAGTATCTCCCTCATTTTCTGTGGCTCCACACAAACGCCGCCTTGCTGATCTTCGAGGGGCTCTATTCTCTCCCTAGTTACCCTTTTGTTTTTAATATATTTGTAAAGCCCCTTTGGATTCTCCTTAATTCTGTTTGCTAAAGCTATCTCATATCCCCTTTTTGCCCTCCTGATTTCCCTCTTAGGTATACTCCTACTTCCTTTATACTCTTATAAGGATTCACTCGATCTATCCTGCCTATACCTGACATATGCTTCCTTCCTTTTCTTAACCAAACTCTCAAATTCTTTAGTCATCCAGCATTCCCTATAGTTACCAGCCTTCCCTTTCACCCTGACAGGAATATACTTTCTCTGGATTCTTGTTATCTCATTTGTGAAGGCTTCCCATTTTCCAGCCATCCCTTTACCTGCAAACATCAGCCCCCAGTCAGCTTTCAAACGTTCTTGCCTAATACCATCAAAATTGGCCTTTCTCCAATTTAGAACTTCAACTTTTAGATCTGGTCTATCCTTTTCCATCACTATTTTAAAACAAATAGAATTATGATCAGTGGCCCCAAAGTGCTCCCCCACTGACACCTCAGTCTACTGCCCTGCCTTATTTCCCAAGAGTAGGTCAATTTTTGCACCTTCTCTAGTAGGTACATCCACATACTGAATCAGAAAATTGTCTTGTGCACACTTAAGAAATTCCTCTCCATCTAAACCTTTAACACTATGGCAGTCCCAGTTGATGTTTGGAAAGTTAAAATCCCCTACCATAACCACTCTATTATTCTGACAGACAGCTAAGCTCTCCTTACAAGTTAGTTTCTCAATTTCCCTCTGACTATTGCGGGGTCTGTAATCCAATCCCAATAAGGTGATCATCCCTTTCTTGTTTCTCAGTTCCACCCAAATAACTCCCCTGGATGTATTTCTGGGAATATCCTCCCTCAGCACAGCTGTAATGCTATCCCTTATCAAAAATGCCACTCCCCCTCCTCTTTTGCCTCCCTTTCTATCCTTCCTGTAGCATTTGTATCCTGGAACATTCAGCTGCCAGTCCTGCCCATCACTGAGCCATGTGTCTGTAATTGCTATGATATCCCAGTCCCATGTTCCTAACCATGCCCTGAGTTCATCTGCCTTTCCTGTTCGGCCCCTTGCATTGAAATAAATGCAGTTTAATTTATTAGTCCTACCTTGTCCCTGCCTGCCCTGACTGTTTGATTCACTTCTGTTCTCAGCTGTACCCGCCCCACCCTCCCACCTTACTAGTTTAAATCCTCCCAAACAGTTCTAGCAAATTTCCCTGCCAGTATATTAGTCCCCTTCCAATTTAGATGCAATCCGTCCTTCTTGTACAGGTTACTTCTACCCCAAAAGAGATTCCAATGATCCAAAATGTGAATCCTTCTCCCATACACCAGCTCCTCAGCCATGGATTCATCTGCTCTGTCCTCCTATTCCTGCCCTCACTAGCTCGTAGCACTGGGAGTAATCCAGATATTACTACCCTTGAGGACCTCCTTTTTAAAATTCTACCTAACTCTCTGTAATCTCCCTTCAGAGTCTCAATCTTTTCCCTTCCAATGTCTTTGGTTCCAATATGGACAGTGACCTCCTGCTGGCCCCTCTCCCCTGTGAGTACATTGTGCACTCTCTCTGAGACATCCTTGATCCTGGCACCAGGGAAACAACACACCATTCTGCTTTTTCTCTATGGCCACAGAAACGTCTGTCTGTACCTCGGCCTACAGAATCCCCTAACACAATTGATCTCTTGGAAGCCGACGTACCCCTCGTCGCATTAGAGCCAGTCTCAATACCAGAAACTTGGCTGTTTGTGCTACGTTCCCCTGAGAATCCATCACCCCCTACATTTTCCAAAACAGCATACCTGTTTGAAATGGGTATATCCACAAAAGACTCCTGCTCTAGCTGCCGACCTCTCGTACCCTTCCTGGAGTTAACCCATCTATGTGACTGCATCTGAGACTTTCCCCCCTTTCTATAACTGCCATCCATCGCATACTGTAGCTGTTGCAAATTCCTCATCGCTTCTATTTGTCTCTCCAACCGATCCACTCGATCTGATAAGATTTGCATCCAACAGCATTTATGGCAGATGTAATCCGTAGTAACCCTTAAACTCTCTTTAAACTCCCACATCTGACAAGAAGTACATGTCACTGCAAAGGCCATTTTTGCTCTTTCACAATCTACAGACCCAGAAAATAACATCATCTTATTCCTCTACAAACACTGCCCCAGGTTAAATTAATAGCTATGGCTTATATTTTAAGTTTAATCAAGACTAAGCTTCAAAAACATATAATCAAGAAAGAATCCACTGTCCCCACTACTGCAGCCTTTCTATTGGACAGATATATCACCCTCTGTGTGAAAATGTTGCCCCCTAGGTCTCTTTTATATTCTTCCCCTCTCAGTCTAAACCTATGCCCTCTACTGCTGGACTCCCCCACAAGTAGGGAAAAGATATTTACCCTATCCATGCCCCTCATGATTTTATAAACCTCTATGAGATCACCCCTCAGCCTCTGACACTCCAGGGAAAACCACCCCAGACTGTTCAACCTTTCCCTGTAGCTCAAATCATCCAAACCTTGCAAAATCCTTGTAAATCTTTTCTGAATGCTTTCAATTTCACAACATCTTTCCGATAGGAAGGAGACCAGAATTGCACGCAATATTCTAACAGTGGCGTAACCAATGTCCTGTACAGCCGCAACATGACGTCCCAACTCCTGTATTCAATACTCTGACCAATAAAGGAAGCATACCAAATGCCTACATGACTATCCTATCCACCTGCAACTCCACTTTGAAGGATCTATGAACCTGCACTCCAAGGTCTCTTTGTTCAGCAACATTCCCCAGGACATTACCAAAAAGGTTAGATTAGATTCCCTCCAGTGTGGAAACAGGCCCTTCAGCCCAACTAGTCCACACCGACCCTCCAAAGAGTAACTCACCCAGACCCATTCCCTCTAATTAATGCACCTAACTCTGTGGGCAATTTAGCATGGCCAATTCACCTAACCTGCACATCTTTGGACTGTGAGAGGAAACCAGAGCACCCGGAGGAAACCCACGTAGACACAGGGAGAATGTGCAAACTCTACACTGACAGTAGGCCAAAGCTGCAATCGAACGTGGGACCCTGGTGCTGGGAGGCAGCAGTGCTAACCACTGAGCCGCCACGCTGCCCATGAACATGTGAGCACGACACAGACAGTTACCGGAGGGTGGAATTGAACCTGGGTTACTGGTGCTGTGAAGTCGCAGTGCTAACCATTGAGCCACCATGCTGCCCTCAGGTTGGAAATATAAATAACTCCAATCTCGATCATGAACCTGTGACATCAAAAGACATGATGGAGATATTACCAGCAAATATAAATGCAGTTGAATGTTTTTAGGATGAATTTCACCAAATCATAAAGAAGGACACATCAAACATCATGGAGCTGTCAGCTTCTGTAATTCGCCCAGTGATTGTGTCTGGATCTGTCATCACTGCTCGAGCAGTTGCAGCTTTGATTGCAGCCTATTTGTAATGTCAGCTGCTGCTGTCTGGTGTGTTGTCTCTGAGGTGATCTACATCATGAAATGTTGGCTCATGATTTGGTCTATCTGTTACAGAGCAGAGGCTGACACCCCTCTGATAATAAAACTGAAACACCCAGAAAAGATCACCTCGTAATCTAATAAAAATAAATGTGAAAGGTGGTATAACATACCCCTCACCCCCAATCTGTTCCCATAGAATCCCTACAGTGTGGAAACTGGCCCTTCAGCCCAATGAGTCCACACCGACCTTCCGAAGAGTAAGCCACCCAGACCCATCGCTGACTACTCTACCCTAATCTGCACATCCCTGGACACGTTGGGAAAATTTAGCATGGCCAATTCAACCTAATATGCACATCCTTAAACACTGTGGACAATTTGGAATGGCTCATCCACCATAACCTACACATCCTTGGATACTATGGACAATTTAGCATGGCCAATTCACCCTAACCTGCACATCCCTGAATATTATGGGATAATTTAGCACGGCCAATCCACCCGAACCTGCACATCTTTGGACTGTGGGATGAATTTGGTGCACCCGGATAAAACCCACACAGACACGGGGAGAATGCACAAACTCCACGCAGATCATCACCTGAGGATGAAATCGAACCCGAGTCCGTGGCGCTGTGAGGCAGCAGTGTTCCATATTACCATTTTTACAGACCACCTTTGTGACACACCTCACCCTGTCTTCTTCAAAACATGATTACAGCCGTAAACGTGGGATATGGGCCAAATGCTGGCAAATGGGATTCGATTAAATGATGATATCTGGTCGGTATGGAAGAGTTGCACCAAAGGATCTGTTTCCGTGCTGTCCAACTCTCTGACTGTGTGAATGGTGATATGGTTCCCAGTCAGTGTGTTGGAGTTGAGCTGGGAGCTTCTTATGTGCCGATTCTTTTGCTTCCCCTGACCGTCCACGTCATGGGTTGGGGAGGGTTTTCTGCACCACTCTTGCTTTGGTACTGCATTGCATCTTGTCCCAGTGCTGTTACAGGCATTTTAGATGGGTTCATGACCATTGCAATATCCTGTGCCTTCAGTCATTCCTTGATGTCACATGGACTGAATCGAATTGGCTAATGGCTGATGTTCATGATGCTGGGAATCTCATGGGGGAGACCGAGATGGATCACCCACTTGGCACTTCTGGCTGAAGGTGTTGCAGATGCTTCAGCCTCACCTTTTGGACCTGATGGGTTGGGATCCTCCAGGCAATGAGAGGTGATAAGGGATAAGGGCCAGGTGCTGGCAAATGAAACAAGATTAGGTTCAGATATCTGGTCCACATGGACGAGTTGGAGCAGAGGATCTGATTCCGTGCTGTACATCTCTATGACTAATGCAATCATCATGTTACAGAAGAACCAGGTAAAATGAGAAGTGTAGGAGGGCCACCACAGAGCAATACTAAACATGCACAAAACAATGAGTTAATTTACTTATGTCACAACAAAGGGTTGCTCAACAGTGGGAAATCAACTTGCAATAAGCAGGGATAAGTAATTCTACACAGTGTTCAACTTTTGGTTGTGACTGATGGTAGACGATTAAATCATTAATTGGGGGAGGTCAGTCACCTCCAACCTCATTGCCTGGAGGACACCAACCCTTCAGGTCTAATCTTTTCTGAACCCCTTCAAGTTTCAGAACATCGTTCTGATAGGAAGGAGCCCAAAATTGCACACAATATTCTAACAGTGGCCTAACCAATGTCCTGTATAGCTGCAACATGACCTCCCAACTCCTATACTCAATACTCTGACCAATAAAAGAAAGCATACCAAACGCCTTCTTCATTATCCTATCTACCTGCAACTCCACTTTCAAGGAGCTATAAACCTGCACTCCAAGGTCTTTTTGTTCAGCAATACTCCCCAGGACCTTACCATTAAGATTAGATCAGATTCCCTCCAGTGTGGAAACAGGCCCTTCGGCCCAACTAGTTCACACCGACCCTCCGAAGTATAACCCACCCAGACTCATTCCCCCTAACTAATGCACCTAACGCTATGGGCAATTTAGCACGACCAATTCACCTAACCTGCACATCCTTGGACTGTGGTAGGAAACTGGAATACCCGGCGGAAACCCACGCAGACACAGGGAGAATGTGCAAACTCCACACAGCCGCCCGAGACTGGAATCAAATCCAGGTCCCTGGCTCTGTGAGGCAGCAGTGCTAACCACTGAGCCACCGTGCCGCCCTAAGTCCTGCTGTGATTTACTTTTCCAAAATGCAGCACCTCACATTTATCTAAATTAAACCCCATCTGCAACTCCTCAGCCCATTGGCCTATCTGATCAAGATCCTGTTGTACTCTGAGGTAACCTTCTTCGCTGTCCACTACACCTCCAATTTTGTTGTCATCTGCAAACTTACCAAATGTACCTCCTATGTTCACAGCCAAATGGTTTATATAAATGATGAAAAGCAATGGACCCAGCACCGATCACAGCCGTAAAAGTGCAGTGGTTTCTGTGCAGAATGTTTACAGTGAGAGACACCAGGATTGTTGTCTATCCTGGCAGACTCCTCACATCTCTCCCATTCGTCAGCTTTTGGCAGTGATGAATGATGGAGATTTCTGATTGAGATTCATAACTACTGCCAGTACTTTGTTGTACTTTAATTGTCCTCAGGGTCAGCAGAATTGGAGTGGTCAGGAATCTGGGTGGTGGAACATGTCAGAGTATCTGGGAGTTAATGCATCACAAAAGGAAGCCTTTGGGCCCATCATGCCTGCCCCTGCTGTCCCAATAAACATTTCCCTCACTGCCATCCTCCTCCTTTCACCCCGTGACTCTGCACATTCCTTCTCAAACATGTCCCCTGCCATTTTGAACACCTCCGTGGAATCTGCCCCCACCACACTCCGGGCCAGTGCACCCCAGAGTCTCACCTTTCTCTCAATGAGTCAATGTTTTCCCTCCGCTGCTCCTGCTTCCTTTACCAACCACGTGAAGCCTGTGCTTTTTCCCACCATTGGTACAGCACAGGGTCTCAGTGGTTAGCACTGCTGCCTTTGAACACCAGGGACATGGGTTCGATTCCACCCTTGAGTGACTGTCTGTGTGGAGTTTACACCTTGTGTCTACTTGGGTTGCGCCTGGGTGCTGTGGTTTCCACCCACTGTCCAAAGATCTGCAGGTTTAGGGTGGATTGGCCACACTAAATTGCCCCATAGTGTCACTGGGATGTGCAGGCGAGCTATATTAGCTGGTCAGATGCTCTTCAATGGGTCAGTGTGGACATGATGGGCCACATGGTCTGCTTCCACACTCGAGGGATTCTCCAGTGTACTGACCCCTCGTGATTGTGGACACCTCCATCAAATCTCTGCTCAGCTTTCTCCTCTCTGAGGCACACAGATGTAACCTCTCCAATCTATCGACAGAACCACGCAGCTTGTCCAGAATTAAAGCTGAATCTATTAGAGTATGCCTGTGATAACAGGAGATGATACGCATTTAGCTGCCTGCACTGGGCAACTGAACATTTGACCAAAGTCTGAGAAACAATCTTTTGGAAATCGCATTTTGGTCTTTTCAGTTTGTAACTTTGCTGAGTGGTTTCCCGTGTTCCTGTCGAATTGTTCAATCCCACAATCAGGAACCCCATGATCACTGTACACTTCCTCCTCATGACATGCTGACCTCTTTTAATCGTCCCCAATCAGCAGACGGGCGTGCTGTGATATTCGCTACCAAATAATCGTCTCAGAAAATGGCTTATTTATTTCCCTAGTTCAGCGTGTTAGGCTCCAGGGGTTGGTGATGATTCACCGCTGATGATTAGCCACTGCCAGTTCTCCACCAGCGTTTCTCCACTGGGGTTGTTTGACCTGTGGAAACTATTCGCCCCCAGAAAACATATATATGTAGTGATTGTTTCCCCCCACCTGTTCTTTCAGACTTCTCAGTCCCCTTTATTTATACAACTACATATTGATTTAAAAAAAATGTAAAATAAATATCATTTTATTGGTTTATATATAAAAATGAGTTACAAACTTTAACCAGAAAAAGGAAATATATTTTAAAAATCTTTATAATGGCAGTAAAATCCCACATTAATATTAAACAATCAAATTTTAGTTCACTTGATAGTTATGCGCTATTCCTCTAAGTTTTCCAAACAATCTCTTTTACCTTATTCAAGAACAATTTTTTTATTCTATCATCTGCGAATCGATTTTTTTAGCTTTATTTTTTAATCACAGTGCCACTTTTGATGTGGAAATATCCATTCCATCGGCCCCTTTGTTCACATCGCCAAAACTTAATACTTGAATCACTCTTGGATAGTTTATCAAAATCATATATAAAACCCTGGTGGTAAAACTTCTTATTTCCGCGTTTACTAATAATTTCTGTTTCCATTTTGAAGACTTGGGGGGTAAGTGGGAAAAAAAATACAAGCTTAAAAAAAACCTCTCCTGTAACGAAAATAAGTTGTTACTGAAACAACGCAAACACTACCTTAACCAATATAACGACAATTTTATTTCGTTTAGATATGCTTGTTCTCTAACATTTTCAACGTTGTTAAATAAGAAAAATATATTAACAAAAGTAAATGGTTATTAAAACAAGTAAAGTAGGTAAAAACAATGACTGCAGATGCTGGAAACCAGAGTCCAGATTAGAGTGGTGCTGGAAAAGCACAGCGTGTCAGGCAGCATCCGAGTAGCAGGAAAATCGACGTTTCGAGCAAAAGCCCTTCTATTAAAACAAGTAAACACTATCACCAATATTCAGAATATACGACTTATTTATGGTGGCGAATCGTCTTCAGTGGCCAATGGGCCGTGGCTAAGCATCCTCTGTGGTTAAAGGGGAGTGGCTAATCGTCGTTGGCGAATGGTCCCATCCCGGGTTCCTGACTGAACTTACACATGCTCTTTGTCACACAGTCGTACAGCCCAGAAGAGGCCATTCAGCCCAGGAAGTCTGCACACACCTGTTGACACTAATCCCACTTTCCATCCCTTGGCCCATCGGCCATCAATTCTGAGACATTTCAATTATTCCTGCATGTTCCTTTAAAAGGTTGTGAGGTTTTCCACCTCGACCACCCTCCAGCTGTGACTGACTGTCCCTGTGTCTGATATTCCGATACTCCCAGTTCCTAAGTACTTTCTTTCTTTCAAAAATATACTTTATTTGAAAATACTTTGATGATCTATACAACTGGACATGCCATACATATGTAAACATTCCATTTGTTTGCATACCGAAACAGAGTAATCATTCCTGTTTACAGGTCTGTACGGTTACAGTTTTAGCTGAGGTGTCAGCAGAGCCCAATGACTGCATGGGCCCCCTGATCTTCTCTAGGCGGGCAGATGTTACACGGTGGTCTTTCCCCACCGCGCCTTGGCGGCAGCTGCCCCAAGCTTCAGCGCGTCCCTCAGCACGTAGTCCTGGACCTTGGAATGTGCCAGTCTGCAACACTCAGTCGGGGTCAACTCCTTCAGCTGGAAGATCAACAGGTTTCGGACCGCCCAGAGAGCGTCCTTCACCGAGTTGATGATCCTCCAGGCACAGTTGATGTACGTCTCGGTGTGCGTCCCGGGGAACAGGCCGTAGAGCACGGAGTCCCGCGTCACGGCGCTGCTTGGGACGAACCTCGACAAATACCACTGCATTCCTCTCCAGACTTCCTCTGCATAGGCACATCCCAGAAGGAGGTGTGTGACAGTCACGTTCCCCCCGCAGCGGCTTCGAGGGCAGCGTGCGGTGCGGCTGAGAGTCCGGGCGTGCATAAAGGATCTCACAGGCAGAGCCCTTCTCACCACCAGCCAAGCCATGGTGCTTGATGGTAAGTTCTGGCAATGAGGCATTCTGCCAAATGGCTTTGACAGTCTGCTCAGGGAACCGCTCGATAGGATCCACCCTCTCCTTTCCCGAAGGGTCTCGAGGACACTACGTGCTGATCACTTCCTGATGGACTTGTGGTCAAAGGTGTTTTTGTTCATAAACTTCTCCACGAAGGACAGGTGATACGGAACGGTCCAACTACTCGGAGTGTTCCGCGGCAGTGAGGCCAGGCCCATCCTTCGCAACACCAGGGACAGGTAGAACCTCAGTACGTAGTGACACTTGGTGTTTGCGTACCGGGAATCCACGCACAGCTTGATGCAGCCACACACAAAGGTGGCCATCAGGGTGAGGGTGGCATTGGGTGTATTTTTTCCCCATTGCCCAGATCTTTGTACAGCGAGTCCCTTCGGACCCGTTCCATCTTTGATCTCCATATAAACTGAAAGATGGCCCGGTTCTGGGAATAGGCCAGACCTGTGCCATGTATAATAGCAATGACAGTGCCTCACACCTGATGACCAGGTTTTTTCCTGCAATGGAGAGCGACCGTAGCTTCCATCTGCCCAGTTTCTGTTTCACTTTGCTGATACGCTCCTCCCCCAAGACTTGGCGCACACCCCCCTGAACCAAATACCCAGCACCTTCAGGTGGTCGGTCCTGACGGTGAAGGGGATCGAGGATTGGTCGGCCCAGTTCCCGAAGAGCATGGCCTCGCACTTGCCTCGGTTTACCTTGGCCCCCGAGGCCCGTTCGAACTGGTCACAAATGCACACGAGTCTGCGCACGGACAGCGGATCCGAGCAGAAAACAGCGACGTCATCCATGTACAGGGAGGCCTTAACCTGTAGGCCCCCACTGCCAGGAATAGTCACCCCTCTCAGGCTCGCATCCTTCCTGATGGACTCGGCAAATGGCTCTATGCAGCACACAAACAAGGCAGGAGAGAGAGGGCAGCCCTGCCTGACTCCAGATCTGACTGGGAAGCTATCTGATTCCCACCCATTGATTGAGACTGCACTGACGATGTTGGTGTAGAGCAGTCTGATCCAATTGCAGATTCCCTCCCCAAAGCCCATTTGGAGAGAACATCTCTCATATACCTGTGTGATATCCTGTCAAAGGCTTTCTCCTGGTCCAGGCTGATGAGGCAGGCGTCCAACCCTCTGTCCTGCACGTAGGCGATCGTATCCCTGAGGAGTGCGAGACTCTCAGCGATCTTCCTGCCCGGTACAGCACAGGTTTGGTCGGGGTGAATCACCGACCCAGAGCAGACCTGACCCGGTTGGCGATGACCTTTGACAGAATTTTGTAATCCGCATTCAACAGTGAGATTGGTCTCCAATTTTTGAGTTCCTCCCCCTCCCCCTTCCGCTTGTAGATGAGGGTGATGATGCCTTTCCTCATGGATTCACTCATGGTACCTGCCCGAAGCATACTGACATACACCTCCAGCAGGTCCTGGCCAATCCCAAAGAGCGGAATAGAGCTCGACCGGTAAGCCGTCACTTCCGGGAGTTTTATTCTTTTCGAAGGACTCATGAGTCTTGGTCAGCTCGTCCAGAGATAGCGGCTGGTCCAGCCTCTCGCGTGTTCTGTCGTCTAAGATCTCCGTGATAGAGGACAGGAACGACTGGGAGGCCGCGCTGTCGGTCGGCTTCGCGTCATTCAGACTGGCGTAGAAGGACTTACTGATCCTCATGACATCAGTCTGAGATGACGTTATCGAGCCGTCTTCTTCCTTCAGGCTTCTGAGCACGGAGCTCTCTTTGTGCACCTTCTGGAAGAAGAAACATGAGCACGTCTCGTCCTGCTCCACCGAGCGGACCCTGGACCGGAAAATTATCTTGGAAGCCTCCGAGACAAAGAGCGAGGCTTGCTGGCCCTTCACCTCCTTGAGGTCCTCCATGATACCGACCCCCATCGTCTGCAGCAGGAGCAGGTTCTGTATACTTTCCTGGAGCTGGGATAGTTTTCCCCGCCTCTCTCTCGCCTCCTGAACACCTTTGAGGATGAAGAACTTCTTGATGTTCCCCTTTACTGTTTCCCACCAGTCCTCTGGGGACTCAAAGAGGGGCTTCACGGTTCTCCAACCTGCGTAGTCCCTCTTGAGCTCCTCAATGTTTCCCGGGGTCAACAGCTTTGTGTTCAGCTTCCACGTTCCCTTACCCGCCTGCTGCTTGTCCTGTAGGTGACAGTCGGCCAGCAGGAGGCAGTGGTTAGAGAAGAACACCGGCTTGATGTCGGTGGATCTGACCGAGAACGTTCGGGACACAAACAGGTAATCTATCCTTGAGCGGATAGACCCGTCTGCCCGTGACCAGGTGTATCTACGCTGCGCTCCGTCTGCAGGGGTGCTGAAGACTTCGTGCAGCTTGGCATCTTTTACTGTGTCCATCAGGGCTCTGGACGTGGCGTCCAGTTTACTGTCCCCCCCACCGGATCGTCCATCTGCATCAATGATACAGTTGAAGTCTCCGGCCAGAATGACCGCCTGGACGTAGCCAGCAACAGGGGAAGCTGCTGCAGGACGGCCAACCGTTCACTCTTACCCACTGGGGCGTACACATTAATCAGTCTCAGGGTAGCACTTAACTTAGAAACATCTTCTTCTTGAAAAAGAGTAATACATAGACCAAACGTGCAAATATTTCTGTGCATGTCAGTTCACAGTCTGCAACACCAGGGCTCTGTCTATGTCTGCAATCACCAGTCCTCCCATTGTTCGCACATTTTGCTTTAGGCTGTGTCTAAGAGATTAACGTTAGAGGTGCACAACTCAAGTTAAATCAGTTGCTGCTGCCTCTCGGTATTATTCAAGCAGGTGTCCTACTTGTTGATATAATCACAGGGTTCAGTGAGTTTGTTGATGCTGGAATAAGCAGAAATTCCTCCAATGTTTGAACCATTCGGCAGAGCAGCTTATTCTTTTGCTTGAATTTCCTGAAGATTATCATCATTAAGTTCCGGGTTCTGGGGGAGCACATTCTCCGATCTTCCCCACACAGATCAAAAAACACGTGACTGTGATATCTGCAGGACATGCAGCTTGCGGAGAGGAGCCAATGGCCTAGCGGTCGTATTGTTGGGCTGTGAATCTAGAGACCCAGCTGAAGTTCTGGTGTTCAAGTCCCACTACGGCAGATGGTGGGATTTGAATTCAATCCAGGGTGGAAAAAAGATCAGGAAGTAAGAATCAGATGATGATGATGATTGGAAAATCCCATTGGCTTCACTAATGTCCCTGTAGGGAAGGAACTGTGCTGTCCTTACCTGGAATGGCCGACATGTGACTCCTAACTGCCTTCTTATAATAAATGCCTCTCCAGTGACACTCACATCGTGTGAGTGAAAATGGTTTTGAAAAGTGATGCCTTCTCAGTGCAGTAACCCTACAGAGGGTGATATTTCATCACCAAGTCACCCTTTATTTACACATGAGTAGTCCTTGATGATAGTCCTGCTTCATACAGAGTCAGTCACCAGAGTGTAAGTATCCCTGATTCGTCACCTTTTTTATATCAGCCATGGTTCCCCGACTGGATCAGATTCACAGCCTCAGTCAGGGAACTCATATTCTATGAAGTCCCCCTGACTGACCTCATTCCAATCATTACACAAAGGCAGTCAAGCTGTCAGCTTCTTTTTAATTCATCTGTGAGATATGGGCAATGCTGCCTGGGTCCACCAGTTATTGTCCGTCCCTAGTTGCCCCTTGAGAAGGTGGTAGTGAGCTGTCTTCCTGAGCTGCTGCAGTCCATCTGCTGAGGTTGACCCACAATGCCCTTGGTGAGGGAATTCCAGAATTTTGTCCCAGCGACAGTGAAAGAATGGTGATATATTTCCAAGTCAGGATAGTGAGTGGCTGGAAGGGGAACTTGCAGGGGATGGTGTTCCCATGTATCTGTTACCCTTGCCCTTCTGGATGGAAGTGCTCCTGGGTTTGGAAGGTGCTGTCTAAGAACGTTTGGGGAATTTCTGCAGTGCATCTTGTAGAGGGTACACACTGCTGCTACTGTATCTTGATGGGAGAGGGAGTGAATGTTTGTGGATGTGGTGCCAATCAAATGGACTGCTTTGTTCTGGATGGTGTCAAACGTCTTGAGTGTTGTTGGGGCTGCTCCCATCCAGATAAGTGAGGAGTATTCCAACACATTTCTGAATTGTGCCTTGTAGATGGTGGACAGGCTTTGAGGAATCAGGAGGTGAGTTACTTGCTGCAGTGTTCCTAGCATCTGACCTGCTCTTGTAGCCACTGCGCTTGTGTGCCGAGTATTGGTGAATTTCTGATCTCTGGTTCTTTCGCGGTCTGCCTGAGCAGATCCTCCCAATTCCCTGCCTAAACCTCTGCCTCCCATTTTCCAGTTTGGAACCAAAGCGGATATTAGCAACAGCAGAAGCCATCAGTGTCTGGGGTGGGGGATAAGAGGAAACAGGTCAGAGAATGGCCTTGAGTAGGACTGAAACCAAAGTCAATGTATTCCCAAAGTAGGTAGGGAGTGTCCCTGGCTCACCCCTACACCTCCACCCTGCTTTTTAAATGGGGAGTAAAAAATGAGGTCTGCAGATGCTGGAGATCACAGCTGAAAATGCGTTGCTGGTTAAAGCACAGCAGGTCAGGCAGCATCTCAGGAATAGGGAATTTGACGTTTCGAGCATGAGCCCTTCATCAGGAATGAGGTCTGAGCAGGGGAAAAGGAATCGATGTCCTGTGATGAGCAGTAAATGCTTTCTGGGGAAATGGGAGAACCACGCACAGAACAGTGACCGAACTCGGAACTCTCTTGAGTTTCGGTTGAAATAGTTGCTTAAACGGGAGACGTGACCTAAAAAGCAGCCATCAGCTGTTTTTAACTCTAAGGAAAACTTGGCTGAGAGGCAGGAAACGAATAACTGGTTGTTTTTATTTCAGACTTGGGGAGGAAGTTTGTGGTGGAGATTCCCAGATGGAAGGGGGGAATTCAATTTCTGTTATTGAAAGCGGATGGACACATGAAAAACAGCAATTAATAAAGAGGAAAATGCATTCGACTTTGTGACTAGGGGCTAGAAACATAGAATATAAGATCGAGTATTTGGTGACCATCTTGCTCAGCTGGGAGCTTGACAAGGCAACATTATTTGCAGTGGTGTCGCGTTGTGAGAGCTGGGACGCGGATAGAATATTCCTTTTCCTCAGGCAAAGATCCCTTTCATCTGGAGTAAGCGACCAGGGCGAAATGATCGTAGTCTCCAGTCCAGACAGAAGGAGGGGAAACCACAGAACAATGGGAACTGACAATGATTGCACTTGGAGCTCGTTGACAAGTGTATGACCAGCAAACAGAGCAGCCAGTCACTTGTCTTTCCCCAGTCTTCGCAAACCGCTCATGTGACGCTCCTGGGAACAGGACTCCAGTGAAAACACCGGATCAGAGACACTTCTGCCAAAATGGAGAGAGCTGGATTCATCATCTCCGTGGTGTGCTTCGTCCTATCATACGGTGAGAATCTCTTTGGGTATCAGTAGGCCGGGTCAGAGCAGGCAACTGGAAGTTTTGGGGACCTCCTGAGGGTAAAAGTAAAAGGCAGCCCCTGTGTGTTGCTTTCCTCTCTGGGTTCCTTCCTAACGGAGATACCTTGGAATTGTTCCCACAGCTGAGCCTTTCAGTATCTTCGTGTACAAGCCAGAGGTCAACGCCACCGTGGGTGATCGAGTCACCCTCCCGGTGAGACCCTCCTCCCCCGTCTCGAGTGGTTTCTGGAAGTTTGGCGGTGAGTCCATCGTCCTGTGGACCGTCGAGCCGCCTGACCTCAACGTCGCCTACACCAAACGCAAGGTGCTGCTTTTGGACAACACGTCCCTCCTCCTCCTCTCAGTAACTCTCAAAGACGCTGGGGATTACTGGGTGACGATGGACTCCCCGACTGGACAAGAAGGCAAAGCCAAGGTCACTTTGAACGTGTTCCGTAAGTTTCCTGTCTCTTGTAATCGACAATGAGCAGATCAACATGGGCCGAGCGGTAGACAGTGTTCACTTGGACTTCAGTTTGACAAGGTTTCACATGATGGACTATAATTAGCAAAGTTCGATCACACGGGATTCAGGGTGAACTTGCCAATTAGTCACAAAATGGGCTTTATGGTGAGAGACAGGGTGGTGATGGAGGGGTGTTGTTCAGATTGGAGACTTGTGACCAGGGTGTTCCACAGGGATCAGCGCTGGGTCCACTTTTGTTTGTCATTTATAGAAATGATTCAGGTGAACCTATAGAAAGCATGTTTCATAAGTTTATGGATGACACCAAGACAGTGGAGTGGGCAGTGAAGAAGGTCACCTAAGATTACAAGAACATCTTGATCAATTGGGTGAATAGGCAGATGAGTGGCAAATGGAGTTTACTTCAGATAAATGTACCACATTTTGTTAAGATAAACAAAGACAGGACTTAAACGATTAAAGTAGGGCACTGGGGAGTGTTATGGAACAGAGAGACCAAGGAGTTCAGGTACAAAATGCTTTCAAGTTTGCATCAGATCGAGATAGGGCAGTTAAGAAGGCCTTTAGCATACTTGCCTTCATTGCTCACAAGAATGTTGGAGTTGGGATGTTATTTTGAAGATGTACAGGATGTTGGAGAGGCGTCTGCTGGAATAGTGTCCAGTCCTGATCACCCTGTTACAGGAAGGTGACCTTACAGAAGTTTATAAAATCAGGAGGGGCATGGATAAGGTGCATGCCTTTTCCCTCGTGTGGGGGATTTCAAGACCAGGGGCGTATTTTAAAGGTGAGAGGAGAAAATTGTTTAAAAAAGACACGGGAGGCAATTTGTTTCAACAAAGGTTAGTGGTGCCGATAGTAGTCATGGTTTGGAGATGCCAGTGTTGGACTGGTGTGCTTCCAATTAAACCGGTTGGACTAGAACCTGGTGTTGTGTGGTTTTTAACTTTGTTTCATCAAAGGGTGGACCGTGTGTGGAATGAACTTCCAGAGGAAGTGGTGGATGTGGGTCCAGTTAGAATGTTTAAAAGACATCTAGACAACCACCTGATGAAGGAGCATCACTTCGAGAGCTAGTGCTTCCAAATAAACCTGTTGGACTATAGCCTGGTGTTGTGTGGTTTTTAACTTTGTCCATCCCAGCCCAACACCGGCATCTCCAAATCATGACATTTAGATAAGTACAGGAATAGGAAATATTTGGAGAATTACATGCTAAGTGCAGGCAGATGGATCTAGTTGAGTTCAGGATTATGGTCGCCATGGCAATGGACTGAGGGATCTGTTTCTGTGCTGGAAGTGTCTATGACTCCATAACTTGAATTGGGCATGTGATGAGGCTCATTTGGTGTTTTATTTATTGATATAAAATGCTTAGATTCGATTTGATTCCCTACAGTGTGGAAACAGGCCCTTTGGCCCAACACGTCCACACCGACCCTCCGAAGAGTAACCCACCCAGGCCCATTTCCCTCTGAATAACGCACAATTTAGCAAGGCCAATTCACCTGGCCTGCACCTCTGTGAAAGGAAGCCCCCACAGACACAGGGAGAATGTGCAAATTCGACATAGGCAGTTACCTGAGGCTGGAATCCAACCTGGGACCCTGGTGCTGTGAGGCAGCAGTGCTAACTGCTAAATCATCGTACCGCCCTGCGTTTATGTTTATAAAAATAAAGAACTGTAGGTGCTTAAGCTCTGAGATGAAAGACAGCAATTGCTAGAGAAACTCAGCAGGTCTGACAGCATTTGGGAAGAGAGAAAGCAGTCTTAACGCTTCAGAACACAGGTCACTGGAGCCGAAACATTGAGTTTGCTTTTTCTCTCTCTGTCAGACCTGCTGTTTCTCGAGTTATTTCTGCTTTTCGCTTCTTTCTGTTTGTCTTGGCCGGGTACGATACTTGTAATTCTGTGTCAAAGGTATAATTCAGACTCTGTGATTCAGCCAAACTCTAGATCAGATTCCCTACAGTGTGGAAACAAGCCCTTCAACCCCAACCCTCCAGAGAGTAACCCATCCCCCTATGTTTACCCCTGACTAATGCACCATCCACGATTTAGCATGGCCAGCCCACCCTAACCTGCACATTGGGGGAGGAAACCGGAGCAAGTCCATGCAGACACGGGGAGAACGTGCAGACTCCACACAGACAGTCACCCAAGGCAGGAATCAAACCTGGGTCCCTGGTGCTGTGAGGCAGTAATGCTAACCACTGAGCCACTGCACCTGTACAAGCTAAGACCATAAGAAATAGGAGCAGGAATAGTCCATTCAGCCCCTCAAGCCTGGTCTGCCATTCAATACGAAAGTGGCTGATCTGACATTTCTCACGGCCACTTCCCTGCTCGTTCCCCATAACCACTGATTCCACGACTGATCAAAAATCTATCTCAGCCTCAAATATATCGAAGGACTCTGCCCCCACAGCAAGGAGTTACAAGACTCACAACTCTGAGGGAAAGGAAATTCCTACTCATCTCATTCTTAAATTGGCCACCCCTTTATTCTGAGACTCTACACTCTGGTCCTAGACTCTCCCATGAAGGGACACCTCTTTTACCCAGGAAAGCTCCTGAAGAATCTGACATCTTTCAATAAGATCACCTCTCATCCTTCTAAAGCACACTGCACAGAGTCCCCATCTGTTTGTCTTCGACATCATGGAACCCCAACAATGCATAAGCAGGCCATTCAGCCCATTGAGTCCACACTGACCCTTGAAAGAGCATTCCACCCTGGGCCTTACATTTCCCATGGCCAATCCACCTGACCCATACATCTTTGGACTGAGGGAGGAAAGTGGAGCACCCGGAGGAAACTCACGCAGACACGGGGAGAACGTGCAAACTCCACACAGCCAGTTGCCTGAGGCTGGAATCAAACCTGGTCCCTAGTGCTGTGAGGCAACAGTGCTAACTACTGAACCACGATGCTTCCCTTTGCTTGTGAGACAATACCTCCACACAGAGAATTACTCAAGTGAACCTGTTCTGATCTGATTTGGAGACACCAGTATTGGACTGGGGTGTACAAAGTTAAAAACCACACAACACCAGGCTGTAGTCCAACGGGTTTATTTGGAAGCACAAGCTTTCCGAGTGCTGCTCCATCATCAGGTGGTTGACCAGCTGATCTGCCAGACTTTTATTCTGAGTCAAAGGTGTAACTGAGACTCTGTGATTCAGCCAAACTCGATAAGTTGAGAGATTTGAATTCTGTTCAGAGAGGGAGATGGTGGTGTAATAGCATTGTCACTGGGCTAGTAATCCAGAGGTCAAGGTTTGAGATATAGATTCAGATCTCACAATATCAGTTGGTGGAACTGGAATTCAGTGAATAAAGCTGGATTTTAAACCTTGTCATCAGTAATAATGACCCATTTGATTGACTGATTCCTTTTGTGAAGGGAATTTGCCTTCTTTACCTGGTTGACTGACATGTAACTCCATACCCACAGCAATATGGCTGATTCTGAACTGCCATCTGAAACAGTCCAGCAAGCTACTCAGTTCAACAAATGCTTGCCTTGCCAGCAACACCCATGGAAGAAAAGAATAAACCAATTAATCACTTTGTGGGTGGCACAGTAGCTCAGTGGTTAGCACTGCTGCCTCACAGCGCCAGAAATCCTGGTTCAATTCCTGCCTCAGGCGACTGTCTGTGTGGAGCTTTCACATTCTCCCCGTATCTGCGTGGGTTTCCTCCCACAGTCCAAAAATGCGCAGGTTAGGTGAATTGGCCAGGCTAAATTGCCTGTAGTGTTAGGTGTAGGGGAATGGGCCTGGGTGGGTTGCTCTTCAAAGGGTCAGTGTGGACTTGTTGGGCCAAAGGGCCTGTTTCCACACTGTAAGTAATCTGAACAGGAATAGTATCTTTTAAACATTGTAATTGTACCTGCATCCAACACTTCCTCAGGGAGTTCATTACACATGTGAACCACCCTCTGTGTAAAAAATTTGCCCCTCATGTCTTTTTACAATGTCCATCCTCTCACGTTAAAAATGTGCCCTCTAGTCTTGAGATCCCCCCTCTTAGGGAAAAGACACCTCCCATTGTCAGCACAGGACATTAACAGAGTGGCACGGTGGCTCCGTGGTAAGTACTGCGGCCTCATAGCACCAGGGACCTGGATTTGATTCCAGCCTCAGGCAACTGGCTGTGTGGAGTTTGCATGTTCTCCCTGAGTCTGTGTGGGTTTTCTCCCACAGTCCAAAGATGTGCAGGTTAGGGTGAATTGGCCATGCTAAATTGTCCCATAGCATTCAGGGTTTGTAGGTTAGGTGCATTAGTCAAGGGTAAATGCAGGGGAACGTGTCTGGGTTGGTTACTCTTTAGAAGGTTGGCGTGGATTTGTTGGGCCGAATGGCCTGTTTCCACACTGTAGGGATTCTATGATTAACCCTCTCTATACCTCTCATCATTTTGCAAACTACTATAAGGTCACCTCTCAGTCTCCTGCACTCCAGTAAAAATAGCCCCAGCCTAACCAGCATTTCTTTATAACGCAAGCCTTCCATATCCAGCACCGTCATTGTAAATCTCCTTTGAACCCCCTTCAGCTTAATAATGTCATTCCAATAACTAGGTGACCAGAACTGGGCACAGTAGCCCAAAAGAGGCCTCACCAACGTCCTATACAACATCAACTCCTATAGCAACGAAGGCAAGCATATTAAATGCCTTTTTAACCACTCTGCTTATATGTGATGCAAACTTCAAAGAGTTACGCACCTGAACCCCTAGGTCCCTCTGTTCTCCAACACTACTCAAGGCCCTACCATTCATTGTATAAGCCCGGCCCTTGTTTGTTTTTCCAAAATGCCATTCCTTGCATTTATCCAGTTTGAACTCTGCCATAGAGTCACAGAGATGTACAGCATGGAAACAGATCCTTCGATCCAACTGGTCCATGCCAATGGGGTATCCAATCTAGTCCCATTTTTCAACCCATTGATCCATTTGATCAAGATCCCTTTGTAATCTTAGAAAGCTTTCTTTGCTCTCTACTATGCCACCAATTTTGGTATCGCCTGCAACCTTACTAACCATGCCTTTTGTACATGTATCCAGTTCATTCATATAAACGACAAACAGAAGAGGACCCAGAAATTATCCCTGAGGAACACTGCTGGTGACAAGACTCCAGTCTGAGAAACTACCCTCCACCACCATTCTCTGTCTCCTACTGTGAAGCCAATGGATGGAGAAGGAGAGTGCTAACCTCAGCCAGTGTGGGAATTGAACCCACACTGTTAGCATCACTGGCTGGCCATCCAGCAAATAACATGGATGAATAAAGAAGCATTTATATGCTTGATTATCCATCACTGTTGTAATGAGGGTAGAAGCTGACAGATTCACTGTCATTACAACTGCAGAATCTGGACTATTATCAGTTTTTTTTTGCTTTCACCTAGCAAAGTCTGCTCCTTTTACCATCAGCGTTGAAGGCGGCAAGATTAATGCCGTTGCTGGGGACACAGTCATTCTGTCAGCGAGTCCTTCACAAGAGGTGAAGCACGGGAGCTGGACGTTTGGAGGGAAAGCTGTCGCCTGGTGGAGTGACACATCCCCCGAGATCAGCCCCGATTACAGTGGGCGGGCCGCAATCTCCTCCAAGACTTCACTGAAACTGAAATCGGTTCGGGTATTGGACACTGGAGAATACGATGTGACCATGAGTACAGCGTCCGGAGACACGAGGACAGCCAAAATCGAACTGAATGTTGTCAGTAAGTTGCTGCTGTTTCCCAAATTAAAGAAAGCAAGGGCCAGCAAAATAACTGGGTTGCCTATTTAATGTTGCCCATCATTGCCCAGAATAGTCAACTACCGAAATGAAACAAAGAACTGTGGATGCTGGTAATGTGAAACAAAGGCCAGAAATTGCTGGAGAAACTCAGGAAGTCTGGCAGCATTCTGAAGAAGGGTTAGGGGACCTGAGACATTAATTGTCTCCCACAGAACCTACCAGATCTCCTGAGTTTCTCCAGCAATTTCTGTTTTTGTTACAGGTTGAGTACTTCTGGCTGTTAGGGTAAATAGACAAAGTCTTTTCCCTGGGGTGGGGGAGTCCAGAACTAGAGGACATAGATTTAGGGTGAGAGGGGAAAGATGTAAAAGAGACCTAAGGGGCAACTTTTTCATGCAGAGGGTGGTACATGTATGGAATGAGCTGCCAGAGGAAGTGGTGGAGGCTGGTAAAATTGCAACATTTAAGAGGCATTTGGATGGGTATATGAATAGGAAGGGTTTGGAGGGATATGGGCCGGGTGCTGGCAGGTGGGACTAGATTGAATTGGGATATCTGGTCGGCCGAGGGTTAGACCGAAGGGTCTGTTTCCCTGCTGTACATCTCTATGACTCTATGTGTCAAGTGTTGGTGGGGCATATCACAACAAATGTTTCTATTCTATTGCACATGAGATGTGGGTGTTCCTCGCTCAGACAGCTTTTGCTCCCCATCCTTCACTACCCTGGAAGGGTTAGTGGTGAACAGCAGCAGTCTTTGGGATGTGCATACCTAGGGATTACCATTGACCAGAAATTCCACTAGACTCACCACATTAACACAGCGGCTACAGGAGCAGGTCAGAGGCTCGGAATACTGCACCTCCTGACTCTGCAAAACCTGTCCGCCATCTGCAAGTCAAGAGTGTGATGGAATACTCCCTACCTTCCCTGATGGGGGCAGCTCCGACAACACTAGAGAAGCTTGACACCACCCAGGACAAAGCAACCCCTGCTTGATTGGCACTACAGCCACAAACACCCGTTCCCTCTGCCACCGACGCTCAGTAGCAACAGTGTGTACCATCGACAAGATGCACTACAGAAACTCACCAAAGATCCTCAGAAAGTGTCTTCCAATCCCATGACCACTTCCGTCTAGAAAGACAAGAGCAACAGATACACGCAAACACAACCACCTACAAGTTCCCCTCAAAGTCACTCCCCGTCCCGACTTGGAAATATGTTGCCGTTCCTTCACTACCACTGGGTCAAAATCCCAGAATTCCCTCCCTGATGGAATTGTGGGTCAACTTACAGCAGGTAGACTGCAGCAGTCCAAGAAGGCAGCTCACCACCAACTTCTCAAGGGGCAATTAGGGATGGACAATAAATGTTGGGCCCAGCCAGAGACCCCCATATCCTGTGGGAATGACTAAAAAGATTATTAATAAGGAGGACAGTTATGTTGGTCATTAGATTTAAATACATCTCTCGCAGCCTCATGTAGAAACAGCAAGTTGGCCCACTCTAGGAGTGATCAGTTACAAGAAGTTTAATGTAGTTTACTGACCTATTGTCCTGTCTCCCAGCGCAGCCACAGCCTCTCAGCATCTCCCCAGAGCTCAGCAGCATCAAAGCACAGTCTGGAGCCCGTGTCATCCTGTCTGTTCATATATCCGGGGAAGTGAACAATGGAAGCTGGGTTGCCAATGGGGAAACGCTTTTCCAGTGGGACGGCACCATTCAGAATACAACACAGCACAAGTTCTTCTGGATAGACCTCTTACCAAATGCATCCCTCCTTCTATTCTCTGTGCATTCCTACAGCTTCACAGAGTTTACAATCACTCTGGAGTCCCCCACCGGTATCTCAGCATCAGCCATTATCACCCTTCAAGTATTCAGTGAGTACCTGCTACAATTGTTGGATTAAAGAGTTACTTGGTGAAAACTTGCACTTAGGGCAGCGTGGTGGCTCAGTGGTTAGCACTGCTGCCTCATAGCACCAAGGACCTGGGTTCGGTTCCCACCTCGGGTGACTGTCTGTGTGGAGTTTACATATTCTCCCAATGTCTGTGTAGGTTGCCTCCTACAGTCCAAAGATATGCAGGCTCAGTGAATTGGCTGAGCTAAACTGCCCTTAGTGTTAGGTGCATTAGATTCCCTACAGTGTGGAAACAGGCCCTTCGGCCCTTGGAAGAGTAACCCACCCAGACCCATTACCCTCTGACTAATGCATTGAACACTATGAACCATTTAGCATGGCCAATCCACCCTGACCTGCACATCTTTGGACTGTGGGAGGAAACCCACACAGACACGGGAAGAATGTGCAAACTCCACACAGACAGTCACCCGAGGCTGGGATTGTACCTAGGACCCTGGTGCTGTGAGGCAGCAGTGTTAACCACTGAGCCACCGTGCTGCCCTGTCAGGGGTAAATATGGACAATGGGTCTGGGTGGGTTTCGCTTCAGAAGGTCAGGGTGGACTCTGAGGGCCGAAGTGCCTGTTTCCACACTGTAGGGTATCTAACCTTATTTTGCCCATTTGATTGCTAATTGAATTATCTCGAACATCTTGTCCCTCTGCTGAGGTTCCTGTTCCTAGTTTGGTTAGATTAGGGTGAAAGAATTTGCAACGGGTCTGGGCATGATGACTATTTTCTTTGCACTGTTGAACTGCCAAGGGTGGGGATGTTCACAACTAGGGGTCAAAGTTAAAGGTGAGAGGAGAAAGATTTAAAAGGGATCTGAGGGGCAGTTGTTTCACACTGTGGTATAGGACAGATGTTAGAGGTAGTTTCTTTACTCAGAGAGTCGTAGGGGCATGGAACGCAGTGTCTGCAACAGTAGTAGACTCGCCAACTTTACTGGCCTTTAAATGGTCGTTGGGTAGGTATATGGACAAGAATGGAATAGCATAGGTTAGATGGGCTTCAGATTGATTTCACAGGTTGGCGCAACATCGAGGGCCGAAGGACCTGTACTGTGCTTTAATGCTCTAGAAGGTGGTTCATATGTGGAATGAACGACACACGAGCTGGTGGATGCAGGTACAGTTACAACACTCAATAGGCATTTTGACGGGTACGCAAATAGGATAGGTTTAGAGGGAAATAGACCAAACGCAGGCAAATGGGACTAGTTCAGTTTGGGAAATGTAATTGGCATGGACAAATTGAACAGAAGGGTCTGCTGTATGACTCAGTGTAGGTCTGTATATTCTGAGGTTACATGGAGACGACTTCCTTTGTCGAACAGAAAATTATTCCAAACTTAAAGCAGCTGGCTTTTCTGTGCCACTGAACTCAATCAAAAGAAAATGGGGAGAGGCTGTAAATTTGGGGCATAACAGCTGGCCTTCTGAACTTGTGTTTGCACCAATGCTGTCACTTTTTGAGGTTATTTTGTCCTGTTCTTTTTCGAGGAGAGGTTGTAAAGCAGAGGTGCAGAACTGGTTAAATAAGAGCACTTGCATCATCAGCTTGGGAGGCCTTGGGTTTTTTTTTTCACAGCCTGAATGGGTGTGGCCAACTGTCACAGAGTGGGGTTTCTAGATTTTAGTTCCTCACTAACGTCAGAAGCTACTGCGATGTCAACAGAGTTGGAAGCTTCAGTAATGTCCTCCTGGCTCCAACTCTCTGAAATTCCTCTTGCTGTTTTTCGCCTCCTGGATGTGAGAATCCGTGACTGAACTTACCTTTTTTTTTGCCAAAGGTAATGTTTATGGAATGTTACTATGTTGGAAGTTAATTAGTAATATCTGTTACGGGGTCTGTTATTATGCTAGGCCTTCCAGCACAGTTGTTATCCGAAATTCCTCTTTCTTTGATTGGACTTTAACTACAGCAGTTTAAAAAAATTGAATGCTTAACACTGAATGGTTTGACCCATTAATTTGCATCTGAAAGAGGCACTTCACCTCTGAGTTCAAAAAAGAAGTAAAATTTAGGGTCAAGGCTACCTTAAAGTATTTTCAGGGGGTCTGGTCTGGTCCATAACACTTCAACTCCCCCTCCCACTCCACCAGGTTCATGCAGGTCCTGGGCCTCCTCCATCACCACTCCCTAACCACCCTGGAGGAATAACACCTTATCTTCCACCTCGGGACCCTCCAACCCCACGGCATCAATGTGGATCTCACCAGTTTCCTAATTTTCCTCTTCCCTCGCCTTATCCCAGATCCAACCTTCCAGTTCAGCACCGCCCTCATGTCCTGTCCCACCTGCCCATCTTCCTTCCCACCTATCCGCTCTAACCTCCCCTCTGACCTATCACTTTTACCCCCACCTCCATCCACCTATTGCACTCTCAGCTACCTTCCTCCCCAGCACCACCCCCTCCCATTTATCTCTCAGCACCTCCCCCTTCCCCTCCCTCCTCACAAGCCTCATTCCTGATGAAGGGCTTTTGCCCGAAATGTCGACTCTCCTGCTCCTCGAATGCTGCCTGACCTGCTGTGCTTTTCCAGCAACACACTCTCGACTCTGGTCGGGAACAATTTGTCATTCTAATAGATCAAAACAGATCTGGTTCTGGTCTTAAATTTAGATCCTTGCCTCCCTCCTTTTACCTTGCGTTTCCTCCTCTGTCTATCAAACTCAGCCTTGAGTAGATTCAATGACCAAGCGTCTACACCTTTCCAGCGAAGCTATTTCCACAGACTCACGACCCTCGAAGAGATGAAACAAAAACTCTTTGTATTCCATCTTAAAAGGGAAACCTCTTATTTATTTACTTCTGTTTCCTCGTTCAAGCTTTTTCAACATTACTAGATAATTTCTCAAATAAGGAGACCTAAACTGTGCATATTATTACTGATCAGACCCCAAAATGCCCTGGACAACTGCAATAAAGCAATTGATCTCCCTAAGACCATAAGGAACAGGAGGCCATTCATCTCTTTGAGCCTACGTTCAATGACGTCATGGCTGATCAGAAAGAGCATGACAAGGACGTTACCAGGACTGGAGGGTTTGAGCTAGAAGGAGAGATTGGATAGGCTGGGCTTTTTTCGCTGGAGCACGAGAGATTGAGGGTTCACTTTATAGATCATAAGGAGTATGGATAAGGTGAATACAAAGGCCTTTTGCCTAGGCTGGAGTAATTCAAAACTAGGGCATGTATTTTTAAGGAGAGAGGAGAAAGATTTAAAAGGAACCAAAGGGACAACTTTTGCACACAGTGGATGGTTTGTATGTGGAAGAAGCTGCCAGAGAAAGTGATAGATGCAGCTACAGTGGCAACATTTAAAAGACATTTGTACATAAAAGTTATAGGGGATAGGAAATGTTTTGCGGGATGTGGGTCAAATGCAGGAAAGAGGTCTGGGTTTAGTTGGGGCAACTTGGTCAGCATGGATGAGTTGGACCAAAGGGTTTTAGAACAAGAACATTACAGCGCAGTACAGGCCCTTCGGCCCTCAATGTTGCGCCGACCTGTCATACCAATCTGAAGCCCATCTAACCTACACTATTCCATGTATGTCCATATGCTTGTCCAATGATGACCTAAATGTACTTAAAGTTGGTGAATCTACTACCATTGCAGGCAAAGCATTCCATACCCTTACTACTCTCTGAGTAAAGAAACTACCTCTGACATCTGGCCTATATCTATCACCCCTCAATTTAAAACTATGCCCCCTCATGCTCGCCGTCACCATACTTGGAAAAAGGCTCTCCCTGTCCACCCTATCTAATCCTCTGATTATCTCAAATGTCTCTATTAAGTCATCTCTCAACCTTCTTCTCTCCAACGAAAATAGCCTCAAGTCCCTCAGCCTTTCCTCGTAAGACCTTCCCTCCATACCAGGCAACATCCTAGTAAATCTCCTCTGCACCCTTTCCAAAGCTTCCACATCCTTCTTATAATGCTGTGACCAGAACTGTACACAATACTCCAAGTGTGGCTGCCCCAGAGTTTTGTACAGCTGTAGCATAACCTCATGGTTCCGGAACTCAATCCCTCTATTAATAAAAGCTAAAACACTGTATGCCTTCTTAACAACCCTGTCAACCTGGGTGGCAACTTTCAAGGATCTGTGTACCTGGACACCGAGATCTCTCTGCTCATCTACACTACCAAGAATCTTACCATTACTTTGGTACTTTGCATTCCGGTTACACCGACCAAAGTGAATCACCTCACACTTGTCTGTGTTAAACTCCTTTTGCCACCTCTCAGTCCAGCTCTGCAGCTTATCTATGTCTCATGTTTTCATGTGATTCTATATTCCTTCCTCATCACAGGAATCAGTTGAGTGGAACTATTTCCAGGTTAGAGTGGTGCTGAAAAAGCACAGCAGGTCAGGCAGCATCCAGAGAGCAGGAAAATCGATGTTTCGGCAAAAGCCTTTCATCGGGAGATAGATCTGACAACCTGTAATATTGCAATACCTTCCCCCCTCCACCACCCACCCAATTTGAGGGATAAGGTGTTTATAGTTCAACATCCTTTTCACAGCCTTAGCTTGTTCTGGAATAGAACAAAGAAAAACAAAGAAACTTTACAGCCCAGGAACAGGCCGTTCAGCCCTCCAAGCCTGTGCTAATCCAAATCTACGGTCTAAACCCGTTGGTCAATTCCTAAGCAAAGTGGGCGATATGGTGGCACAGTGGTTAGCACTGCTGCCTCACAGCGCCTGAGACCCAGGTTCAATTCCTGCCTCAGATGACTGACTGTGTGGAGTTTGCACATTCTCCCCGTGTGTGCGTGTGTTTCCTCCCATAGTCCAAAAATGTGCAGGTTAGGTGAACTGGCCATGCTAAATTGCCCATAGTGTTAGGTGACGGGGTAAATGTAGGGGGGTGGGTCGGTGTGGAATTGTTGGGCCAAAGGGCCTGTTTCTATACTGTAAGTAATCTAATTTGTATCCCTCTCCTCCCCACCTACTCATGCATCTGTGCAGACACATCTTAAATGAATCTACCATGCCTGCCTGTACCACCTCTGCTGGCAACGCATTCCAAACACCCACCACCCTCTGTGTGAAGTACTTGCCGCGTGTATCCCCCTTAAACTTTCCACCTCTCGTTATTGAATCCTTCACCCTGGGAAAAAGCTTGTCCCTATCCACCCTGTCTATACCCTTCATGGTTTTGTAAACCTCAATCAGGTCCCCCCTCAATCTTCTTTTTTCTAGTGAAAATAAACCTAACCTACTCAACCTCTTTTCATAGCTAGCACCTTCCATACCAGGCAACATCCTCGTAAACCTTCTCTGCACCCTCTCCAAAGCGTCCACATCCTTTTGGTAATGTGGCGACCAGAACTGTACACAGTCTTCTAAATGCAGCCAAACCAATGTCTTGGACAATGTTACCATGTTTTAATCAGTGCACTGTTGTAATGTATGAATTGGTATAACTGCTTTATGTCCTGCAAAGTCCCACCCGTGTTGACGGAATGGTCAGTCATCGAGGTTTACAGCATGGAAACAGGCCGTTCGGCCCAACTTGTCCGTGCCGCCCAGTTTTCACAATTAAGCTAATCCCATATTTGGTCCATATCCCTCCATACATACCCCATCCATGTCGAAACATTTCTTAAATGACAAAATTGTACTCACCTCCACCACTGCATCTGGAAACCCATTCCAGACACTCACCACCCTCTGTGTGAAAAGATTGCCCCTCTGGACCCTTTGTGTCTCTCCACTCTCACCTATTCCCTTTAGGTGTCGACTGTCCTACCCATGGGGAAAATCTGTTGGCTATCCACCTCATCAATATTAAAAATCACACAACACCAGGTTATAGTCCAATAGGTTTAATTGAAAGCACACTAGCTTTTGGAGTGACGCTTTTTCATCAAGTGGCTGTGTACTCCACAACCACCTGACGAAGGAGCAGCGCTCCGAAAGCTAGTGCTTTCAATTACACCTGTTGGACTATAACCTGGTGTTGTGTGATTTTTAACTTTGTACACCCCCGTCCAACACCAGCATCTCCAAATCATCACCTCATCAATGCTTCTCATGGTTTTATAAACCCCGATAAGATCACCTTTCTGATACCACCAGCAAAACTAATGTCATTTACAAGATACCATGCGAGAACTGTAAAAAACACTACAAACTAGCAGGAAACTTGCCACCAGGATACAGGAACACCAACTGGCCACCAAAAGACATGACCCTGTCACTAGTTTCTCCACATACAGACAAAGAAGGATGCCATTTTGGCTGGGACAACACACACATCCCAGGTCAGGGAAAACAATGACACGCACGAGAATTCTTAGAGGCATGGCATTCCAACTGGAACTCCATCAATAAAAACATTGACTTTCACCCTATCTAACTTCCCTTGAAAAGAAAAACTGGAAATGATATCACCCACCTGAAGAAGCCACCACCTATAGGGGAGAGGTAGGACATACAACCAGCACTTCACCAGAGACTCGCACTGATGATGTTACATAGTATGGTGATGAAACGTCTGAAAACAAACCTTCCAGCTCAGCGAGCTGACAAACTTATCACTTTCTGATTCCTGCGCTCCAGGGAAAAGAAGTTTCAGTCTACCCAACTTCCCCCTACAACTCGAACCTTTCAGTCCAGCTAACACCCCGGTAAAACTTTCCTGCGCTCTTTCCAGTTTGATAATGTCCTTTATACAATAGGGGAACCTGAACAGCAGCCGGTCATCTACATTTGGCCTTACCAATGTCTTGTGCACCAAACAGCATGGAATGGTGGGGGGGGAGAGGAGCAGGATGCCAAGATTTGTCTTGTCAAGCAAGTTGAGTTGGAGACTCTCATCGTTTTGCTGACCTGATCGGCGAATTCTATGCCTGACAGACTTCTCTGCAAATTGCACAATCTACAATGTTGGCCTGGCCATTGCGGTTCTCCTGGTTTCGGTTTGCATTTTCCTCATTGGTAAACACATCTATGTGAAGCAGCACAGAGCGATGGGCGAAATTCACGGTAAGTGTCAAACCCTGCATCTCCTCCAAGTGTACAAAATAGGAACAGGAGTGGCCATTCAGCCGATCAAGCCTCTGCCATCACTCGACAGGAGCAGGATTGATCCTCCATCTCTGTGCCGTACTCCTGATCTCTCCCTGTCCCCTGTGACACCCCTCAGCTTCTAAAGCTGTAAGACCATAAAAAACAGGAACAGCAGTACGCCATTCAGCCCCTCAGGCCCGCTCCATCAGGTAGACATGTTCTTCTTCCACCCCAAAGGTACATTATGGCTGAAAGATCATAATAAACCAGTGGTTTTCAACTGGTGTGCCCCCGTGAACTGCTCATGTGTTCTGTGAGATTTTGTACAATGGTAATAAAAGCCATTGCCAAGAGTATGTTGTTGAATCTTACGACCAGAAGAAATAGGAAAAGCAGCCCCTCTTTTGCCATTCAAAAGGATCATGGTTGATCCCATGTTCCTCAGCTGCACCTCCCGTCATTTCTTGGTGAGCCTTGATTCCCCGACTGATCAAGAATCCCACCACCCCAGCCTGAAACATACACAGGACTCTGCCCGGGAGTGGCACGGTGGCTCAGTGTTAGCGCCAGGGACCCAGGTTCAATTAATGCTTCGGGGCAACTGTCTGTGTGGAGTTTGCACGTTCTCCCCGTGTCTGTGTGGGTTTCCTCCGGGTGCTCCGGTTTCCTCCTACAATCCAAAGATGTGCAGGTTAGGGTGGATTGGCCATGCTAAATTGTCCCATAGTGCCCAGGGATGTGCAGGTTAGGGTGGATTGGCCATGCTAAATTGTCCCATAGTGCCCAGGGATGTGCAGGTTAGGGTGGATTGGCCGGCTAAATTGTCCCATAGTGCCCAGGGATGTGCAGGTTAGGGTGGATTTGGCCGCGCTAAATTGTCCCATAGTGTTCAGGGATGTGCAGGTTAGGGTGGATTGGCCATGCTAAATTGTCCCAAAGTGTTCAGGGATGTGCAGTTTAGGGTAGGATTGGCCATGCTAAATTGTCCCAATAGTGTTCAGGGATGTGCAGGTTAGGGTGGATTGGCCATGCTAAATTGTCCCATAGTGTCCAGGGATGTGCAGGTTAGGGTGGATTGGCCATGCCAAATTG